>NW_006779709.1:0-226 GCF_000442215.2 Lipotes vexillifer
CTGGATTTTACACTTTTCTCAGATGACCTTTTTGACCGGGGGGAAGTGAGAGTTCATTGTAGCACAGATTTTAATTGCAAGCCTGCTTGGTTGGCCAAAAAGGGCCTAATTATTTTTTTTGAATATGTTCAGGAAAAAACGCATGCACTTTTTTTGGCCAAGTGCATCCTGGTCCGCGTTCAGCCTATTTTCATAGGCTTTAAATGCAATTCCAAACCACCTCCTG
>NW_006779710.1:0-4772 GCF_000442215.2 Lipotes vexillifer
GTGCCCCGGTCCGGGAAGATCCCACGTGCCGCGGAGCAGCTGGGCCCGTGAGCCGTGGCCACTAAGCCTGTGGGTCCGGAGCCTGTGCTCCGCAACGGGGGAGGCCACAACAGTGAGAGGCCCGCACACCACACACACACACAAAAAAATACTAACTCAAAGGAAAAAGACTGAAATATTAGAGCACATTACAATTAAGGATTTCTGTATATTGAAGGACACAAATAATAGAGTGGAGAGAAGGAGAGAGAGAGAGAGGACAGCCATGGATATCTGCAGCACATATGTTTGATAAAGGGCCTGAACTCAGAATATATAAAATCTTTTGGAAATCAACAAGAAATCAAGACATCCCAATAGGAAAACAGGCAAAGACTTGAACAGGCACTTTACAGGAGAAGAAATCCAAATTTCCAACAATTATATAAAAAGACCCTCAGAGTTACTAGTAATCCAGGAATTATAAACTTAAAACAACAACATTATACATCCACCTAAATGGCTTAAATGTAAAAATCTCTCAATACCAACTGCTGGCAAAGATATGGGAACTCTCCCAGGCTGCCAGTGGGAGTGTAAATTTGCATAACAGGTTAGAAAACGGTTTGGCATTATCTGATATAGTTGAATATATGCATGCGCTATGACCCAGAAATTCTGCTCCTAGATAGACTGCCTCGCTGCAGATGCTATCATAGGCTGGCACACTCCCTGGGCTTTTTGATAGCTGCCATCCCAATGGATGTGAGGACAAATAAACATTTTAAGAAGAGAACTGGCCGGCAGAGGTCTGAGAGAGAACCAGACTTCCAGAGTCTAGCCCGTGCCTAGCCACACGTCTGCTAAAACTGAAGAAAATTTGTTTTCCTTTTTCCTTCCCAAGTACAAGTTCTCAGGGCAGATTTCTCTGAGCACTATACTGCCCTCACCTCACGGTCCAGAAGAGGCTAAAGCGATGCTCACCTCCCACTGGGAACTCGGCCCCCTCTGGTGCTCTGGACCCCCTCCAGAGGACCAGTCCTGAGTGCAGGCTCCCCTCTCTCCCTGCATCCAAAGGGCAGGGGCGAGGGTGCAGCTGTAACCAGACTCCATCAGAGTCGCTGAAGATGTGCCTGTGGATCAGAACTAATGGCATTAGGCGATCACTCAGGGAATAGAGCTGCAATTACTCCTTGGATGCCTTCTCCAAGATGACCACATGCAGAACACCAAGAGGGGAGAGAGTAACGAATCACCAAGTGAACTAACCGCTAGCCGCTGTAATTAGTTTTATCATTTTTCATGAAAACACTAATGAATATGAAATAATGTGGCCATGAAACCACTAAGACAATTAATGCTTTGGAGTAATTTGGGGTCAGAAAAGGATTCTAGAGACTGTTTAAATAGTCTCAACAATCGTGTGTTGAGAATTCAGAGGAAGCCCACGGCTTCAAAGTCTTCTATTAGCAGGTAAGTTGCTGCTTCAGGAAAAGCAACAGCAAGGTGTCTGTGGGTTTTCTTTCCTCCCTCCCTTCTTTCCTCCTTCCCTTCCTTTGCATGTTAAGTCTCCTGGTTTTGGGAATAAAGATGATAGCATGAACCAAAACAGGAGCCTTCAGGGAGTGAGATGAGAACCAAATGAATGTACAGTGAGTGGTGGATCTGGGGAACAGGAGAAAGAGGCAACCAGAAAAGAGGGAACAGTACTCAGCACTTTTTGCCTCATCGCTACCTGGACGTGGGAGAAAACAGCTTTCTGACCAGGACTCCCAAACCTGCGATCCTGATGCAGATATAAGATAAGCTGAGCCTTGCTGGCGGAGCTGTAATTTTTCTGTGTACAACTGTACAATTCTAGCAAATGTAGAGTTTGTGCTCAACACCTACCACACTCTCCAAATGGACCTTACCCCAGCAAAAGTCAGTAAGGATGCAGTCAGAACCTACTGTGAGCACAGCAGACTTCCGTGTTCTAAGAACGATCTTAGTGAAATGCCTGTAATTGTTAAAAGAGTCTTAAAAGGACATGGGGGTGGGGGAGAGAGGGAGTGGTGGCAGGAGCGAATAACACTGCTGCACGTTTGACCACTTTGCAAGGAGAGCATCCAAAGACCGATGTTGTGTCTGGCGATCTCTCTCGTCACAAATGCCACTGGTGAAAGTGACAAAAGTTATGCTGAAGGATAGACCTGTCCATGTGAAATAGGGGATTATCCTGGGTATGAAGGAAATAAGATGTAAAAGTGCCAGGTGCAGTGCTAAACACTATGGTATCTCATTTAACCCGCACACCAACTATCTAGTCGGCACCAACATTATCCCCATTCTACAGAGGAAGCAACTGAGGCTCTCTGAGGTTAATGACTTGCATGAGGTCGCATAGCTAGTAAGTGGTGTAGCTGGGACCTAAACTGGATCTGTCTAACCCCGAAGCTCGTGCTCTTGATGACAACGCCAAGCAATACTCTTTTCTTTAAAAAAAGTATTTTATTTATTTGGTTGTGCCGGGTCTTAGTTGCAGCAGGCGGGCTCCTTAGTTGCAGCATGCTAATTTAGTTGTGGCATGCATGTGGGATCTAGCTCCCCGACCAGGGATTGAACCCGGGCCCCCTGCATTGGGAGCTTGGAATCTTAACCACTGCACCACCAGGGAAGTCCCAAGCAATACTCTTGATATGTAAAAAATATGGAAGAGTTGGTGACTCAGGCCAAGTCTCCTGCTTATGTACAGAGAAATTACAAAGGTAATATTAATCAATTAATAGTAACAATAATGATTCAACTAAATTAGCAAGTATTCACAATCGACCAGTTGTTCTGAGCATCTATATGCATTAGCTTATTTAAGGCTCACAATAACCTTATGATATACCCACTATTATCTGAGGCACAGAGATTGCTATAGACTGAATATTTGTGTCACGCCCAAATTCATATGTTGAAATTCTAACTTCTAAAGATGATGACAGTAGTAGGTGGGGCCTTTGGGAGGTGCTTAAGTCATGAGGGTAGAAAACCCTTCTGAATATGATTAGTGCCCTTATAAAAGAGGTTCCAAAGAGCTCCCTAACCCCTTCCACCATGTGAAGATACAATGAGAAGTCTGCAGCCTTGAAGAGGGACTTCACCCAACCAGGCTGGCATCCTGATCTAGCTCTTCCAGCCTCCAGACCATGAGCAATACATTTCTGTTGTCAAGAAGCTATCTGTGGTATTTTGGTACAGTAGACTAAGACAGAGATAAACAAGATAAACCTTGAAGACTTTGAAGATTCTACTTAATTCTGAAATGTTTAAAGGCTAATTAACGACGCAACAAAAAGTACATCTTTGGACCTATTTTTTTTTTTTTTTAATTTTTTTTAGTATTGAAGCAGTGCTTATGGAATGCCAACTCTCCAATTACAGCTCTGTTACCGCAGGGTCCTTTGCCACAGAACTGAATGCGATGGCCAGCCAGGATAAAAGATGAGTAGGGTCTGTTTTTCTTGTCTTCGGTGGCAGGTGGGTAGAACTGAGAGATAAGGCCTTTCTCCTGGGTTTTGCTTCCAAAGACACAAAACATCAGGAATCACACCTCTTCCACTGGGGATGACTCCTCAGACCGATAACCTTATTTGCTTTCAAACTCAATCTGGAATTCTACCCACCTCCGCTATGCAAATAAGACTTTTGTATGCCCTAAAGGGGGCAAGTGGCCTTGAGCTGGACTCTGAACTTGCAAACAGGAATTCTGGGACTCCAGCTAATCCATGAAAGAAGTTACAGATTTCGTTCACAATGCTCAGAATTCGAATAAATCAGCCTGCCAAATCACAGGCACAAAAACACAAGGACTTTTTGGAATTACAGGGTAAACAAGTTCAGTAACCAGGGACAGCTTGTTATGAATAACGGGAGGCTACATTTGCCTACAAGGGTGTCATATCTTCACATCCATGGGAAGTATAAGCACTGGGCATTGATTCATAGGATGCCATTTCATATGCATGCAGAACAAATCCAGCTAAACAAAGTTATCTGCCCAATGGAACTCGAAAATATTTCTCAATTGAATTTTAAACAGACCTCGATGTGAAGGAAATTTAATTAGGTAAGTAATATAGAACACAATGAAATGTCCATCAAAATTGCTTCCAAAGGTTTAAAATGTTTTCCTTTTCAGACAATGTAGTTAGAGCTGCTAAGAGATCTATGTTAGTACAATGTCTTGAAAAGTGGGCCTGGGAAATCAATATGATCACCTCTCTGAATTAAGTATGCGCAAATGAGAGCAACTGAGATCCATATAAATCAGCTCAAGTAGGCCTCTGTGTACCAGACCATTAGGGGACAGGCAGAGAAGAGGAAGATGCAAATAAACACATTATCCGAGGCATACTCACTAATGGAAGGCATCTCTTAACACCCACATTAAGAACCAAGACAAAACCTGTCAAGTATTTTTAACACTGCTTATGATTTAAAAAAATAAAAGCATGCCAGAAATAGAACCTAAGGTTAAAAAAACCAAAAACCAAAAACAACCCTCAATAAGCCCTTAGACATTGTTAGAGTCACAAATGAGTAAATCTCTTGATCTTTTTGATATCACCTCCAAATTGCTTCTGTATTCATTGGTCAAATGAATAAAGTGCTGGCATCATTTGGATTTCGTCTGCACAGAATAATGGAGATCTGGATTGGATGGCTTAACTTCTATAGGTAACAGATTTGGACTTTTTTTTTTTTTTTTCTTGTGGTACGCGGGCCTCTCACCGCTGCGGCCTCTCCCGTTGCGGAGCACAGGC
>NW_006779711.1:0-211 GCF_000442215.2 Lipotes vexillifer
GCACTGTAATTCACAAACCTGTGGAATTAAAAATGACAGCTTTCGTCCAAAACCATATTGAAGGAAGGCTGCGAAGAGGACTTGGAACTGAGGCCGAATTCCAGGAAACCGATTTCAGGAGGTAGTTTGGAATTACATTTAATACCTTTGAAAATAGGCAGAACATCGACCAGGTTGCCCTTTGCCAAAAAGGTCGTATGCGTTTTTTCCT
>NW_006779712.1:0-552 GCF_000442215.2 Lipotes vexillifer
ATAAGTAGTTTCTTAATGAGAAGAACAGATTTTAATTATTAGTAAGCATACATTCTTCTTAGTAAACAAAGGTACAAGGTATTAATGTGGCAGAAGAGATTTACTTTGAACAGGCTTTCCCAAAATGTTTTCTGAGGGTCACTAGTAATTCCAGTGGTCTGTGGAAAAATGTTCCTTTCCCATATAGCTTGAGGAAACTACCTGCTACAGACTGAATGTTTATGTACCAACCTAGTCTCCAAGGTGACAGTATTTGCAGGTGGAGTCTTTGGTAGGTGATTAGGTCACGAGGGAGATGCCGGCACGAATGGGATTAGTGCCTTTATAAACGAGGACCCAGAGAGCTCCCTTGCCCTTTCTGCCATGTGAGGATACAGCGTGAAGACAGCCCTTTACGAACCAGGAAGCAGGCTCTCACCAGACACTCAACCTACTGGTGCCTTGATTTTGGATTTCACAGGCTCCAGAACCGTGAAAAATAAATTTTTGTAATTTGTAAGCCACCCGGTCCATGGTGTTCTACTACAGCAGCCTGAACAAGCTAAGACACTA
>NW_006779713.1:0-689 GCF_000442215.2 Lipotes vexillifer
GTGGTTAAGAATCTGCCTGCCAATGCAGGGGACACGGGTTCAAGCCCTGGTCTAGGAAGATCCGACATGCCGCAGAACAACTAAGCCCATGTGCCACAACTACTGAGCCTGCGCTCTAGAGCCCGCAAAGCACAACTGCTGAGCCCACGCACCACAACTACTGAAGCCCACATGCCTGGAGCCCTGCTCCACAACTAGAGAAGCCACTGCAATGAGAAGCCCGCTCACCACAACAAAGAGTAGCACCCGCTCACTCCAACTAGAGAAAGCCCGCACGCAGCAACAAAGACCCAACGTAGCCAAAAATAAATAAATAAATAAATTTTGAAAATAAAGGCTTTTTAAAAAATAATAATAAATAAACTTAATCTGATAATAAAGATAATAAAGTGGTTGTTCTTGGCCCCCTGTACGGTAATATTTAACAGCACTTAGGCTGTATATTTACATATTATATTTAAGGCATCATTTTAAATAACCTTTCATATCCTTGCATATTTCAGAGGCTAAATTATATAATAAAAACACAAACTGGTAGCATCTTATTTATGTCAATAAGATCAATTCATTTCCACCTGATAACTTAGATCGAAAGTGCTGGTCTCAAGTTCAAGTCAAAAGTGAGTTCAGGGGGCTTCCCTGGTGGCGCAGTGGTTGAGAGTCCGCCTGCCGATGCAGGGGACGCAGGT
>NW_006779714.1:0-5912 GCF_000442215.2 Lipotes vexillifer
TCCCATTTGTTTATTTTTGTTTTTATTTTCATTACTCTAGGAGGTGGGTCAAAAAGGATCTTGTGTCAGAATGTTCTGCCTAGGTTTTCCTCTAAGAGTTTTAGATTGTCTGGCCTTACATTTAGGTCTTTAATCCATTTTGAGTTTATTTTCGTGGATGGTGTTAGGGAGTGTTCTCATTTCGTTCTTCTACATGTAGCTGCCCAGTTTTCCCAGCACCACTTATTAAAGAGGCTGTCATTTATGATGTATATTTTACATGTACAGCGCATCTCAACTTCAAACTAGCCATTTCAAGTCTTTACCTGTCACACATGACTATTGGCTTCCATTGTGGATAGTGCAGGGCTGAACTTTCCTCTCCCTGTGCCAAGCCTGTATGCATTTCCTTACTTCAGCAAAGGCAGGAGAGGGAGCAAGAAAGGAAAACCTTTGCGCTTTGCACTGTGCCTCATGATGTTCTCTCAATTCCTGTTGATTTGTCCCAAACACACAGCCCCTCAAATACCCACTGCTTCTCTACAAGGAGCATCACTTCCAGCCCTGACCCTGGTGCCAGCAGTACGTGGGACAGAACAGAATTCCTTTCCAGACATTCTGCTTCCACACTATCGTTTCAGGACATGTCCTAGGACCTTCTCCTTGGCCTGGCTGAATCTTGCTTCAGCTTTCTGCCTTCTCCCAGGGACAAAGGATTCTCAGTCTTATGGCTCCTTCTTTGAGCCCTCAATATCCCTTGTCCTAAAGCATCCAATTAAGCACATGTTCTTCCTTCCTTCCCTTAAACCTCTGCTCTAAGTGAGGCAGCAGGCACAGGGCAGAATCTGACACTGACAGATTCTCATGCTGATTCCAAAGAGATGCCCAAACCAAATGTTACAAAGACAAACCATATGGGAGCTCTAACACTCTGCATCATTAATAGGAATTTTTAAATGATTGTGATTGATGGTCCAGCTCTTACAAGTCCAAGATCAATGAAAATGCATCTTGATCTTTTGAACTCCCTCCTTTTTTCTTGGATCCTTTTCCTGTACAATGAGGCCCATTTCTGTGATGCCTAAAGGCATCTGGGGCCATTCCAATGGATTTGCCATCCACACCCTTGCCAGCCTGCCTGTCAGTAGAACGGCAGAGGGTGAGGTGAGGGTCTTGGAAACCAGAATTCTCATTATGAGGTTAAATGCCAAACCAGGCCTTTCAGAGTAGAAATTCCACATCCTGCCTAGAAAAGGACTCTGGGCCAAATTAGGAACATTGCTCACCTTGTTACAGACCAGGGGGTAATAATATCAAGATAAACATTTATGTTATTGATTTTTTTTACTGCACACTCATTTACCTGTGTATGAAAGGAACTCCTTCCCCCAGCCCCCTGCATTGTACTAAGGTATTGAAGAGGGGCTTTGGAGAGAATTGCCTTACTTTAGAGTCTTGGCCTTCTCTTCATATCTGAAGATTCCTTTCCTAAGAATACATATGCAAATGCAATTTTGCACCCAACTCCAGGACATTCACAAACCTCCTGTAACCCATCTATGGACTTCACATTAAGGACAATTGGTGCAGAGTAACTGTTACTGGGTTGAAGTGAAGCAGTCAGATTGAGGTGGGATACTGTAAAAAGGCAGGAAACCACATCTTTTTTTCTTGTTTTATGTGGTTCTCAGAAAGCCACAACCATGCTTTACAAAAATAGGTTCCTTGGCAAAATGAGTTTGGGAAACACTACCAAATTCTCTCTCCACTTCCACTTTGGAATTTTATGATGGAAAAATCACATATTACATGCTCTAAGAGATCTTGGAGAAAATCCAAACTAATTTGACCAAAGAACCTTATTTTTGTGTCGCACCTCAAACATTTCACAGAATATGCTCTAGGAAATACTGGCCCACATTAAATCTGGACCAATGTGTAGGCCATTCCACATCTTGGTTTCTCCCATTGGAATTACTGGGTCCTACTTTTCTTTCCACTTCCAACTATGGCGTGCACTTCTGTCCCTTCTGTGTCCTGAGTAACATGACCTTCAATGCATATGGCTAAGTGCAAGGAGGTAGGGCCATGAATGAATATAGTAGAGCTGCCTTTTTGCACACACCCAGGAGACATCATGCAATTGTTTTTGCTATAGAGGGTGCCATTCTCATAGAATACAGTGTTACCAATGTCCCCTGGAATTGTGCGCTGGGGTAGTACTGAAGCACAGACTTAGTTCTCAGAGGTGTTCACTGGCCTTTGCTCTTTATCTGGTTTGTGGACAACTAGGATTTCCCTTTGGTGCCAGGTGTCTGGAGCCACCCAACAGGAATCCCAGTTGTCAGGCCATGTGGGAGACCTGGCTGAAAGAGGGTCAAAGAAAATGTCCCAAGAAGTTGGCACTGGAGGTGTGCCTTGAGAGCCATGAGAGGTGAAGGGCCTCCTCGGCAGGGAGGATGGTGTTAGCAAGAGTATGGAGGCTTGAATCTCATGGAGCCAGTGGTTCATGGAGCACGTACTGGGAAACAGATCTATGCAACTAAGGGGCTTCTGACTGTATCTTTCACAGTTTATATTTTGGAGAAAGTGGCAGCAGAATACAAACTTAACTTCATGTAAGGCTCCATAGTTGTGGTGTGGTAGAAAATAAAGGACTTGACAGAGCTAGGTGTTTGGTGGAATATCCCAAATCCTCCTTCAATGGCCAAACATATTTTCCCCTCCTTTTTTCAAACTTTTTTTTTTTTTTTTGCTAATTGTTAAACGCTGGGCATTCTGTGGGAAACTTAGTCCATCTGTTTCTGACTCTTTCACACTTAACTTATCGAAATGTTATTTTGTAAAAACTTTTTGGAGAGCCAAGCATCTTTCAGAACCATTTCCATAAGCCCTTAAAGCCCACTTACTTTGAAGCCAGAAGTTGCTATTTTGCCAAGAAGACATGGGTCTTGGGACTGAGAGCCCCACCGCAGGACATTCTGCTAACCTCATGGGGTTCCCCACCTGGCCAAAAATGGCTCTCCATTCTGGGCACGAGGCTGCAGGATTTCCCCAACTTCCGTGACTTTATAGGCAGAACGGATCCACTATTTTCTGTGCTTGCCATTGTACCTATGAGATTGATCAGTTTCTTGGCACCTTCAACTTGCTTAAAGCACCAGAGGAAGTGAGCTCAGCATGCAATTTTCAAATGCTTTCTCCAAGTCAGATTTCTGCAAACAAGGTAACTCATAGGAACACGTGGATACCCATTTAGAGGGCAGCTGCCTCTCCAACTTCCCTTTGGCCATGATGTCAGGAACCATTTCTTACTTATCTCTGAATCTCCAATATTTAACACAGGGCTTGGCATAAGATAAATGTTCAGGAAATGTGTGCTCATGAACTGATTGCTGGCTAAGGGGTCAGTGTGTGAAAACAAAAATCACAGTTCTCTTCAACCAAACTAAAGTAAACTAAACCTTTAAAAAAAAAAATCTCAAGGGATCCTTGCGTATATGAACACTAAAGCATGTAACAGTTCTGGGGGCAAATTTTACCTTTACAATACAAAGAAAATAATTAGTGCTTCAGTGAAAAGAATATCATGCTTACCAGAATCCCAAGTGGTTTAATTTCCATGAGAGAAGATGGATGGACTCAGAAAATATAACTTTTTTTCCTATGGAAAGTGAAAAACTTGGTAGACTGTGTTGGTTCATGGTCACCAGTCTTTTGTCATAATGGTTTTGATTAGCCTACTCAGAATTTCCAGGGGAATTTGAGTTTCAAATGTAAATTCTTCTGATCTGAGAACATGAAAACACCAAAAAGTGAAATCAGATTGAAGTTATGGACAGAGACGGCAGATAGAGGTGTTGACAACATAAGACTGAGTTTGATGATAATGGCCAACCCTTAGTAAGCACTTACCATCTATTAGACAGCATTCTAAATGTCTAATTTGCAATATTTGACTTAATGCTCACAACAACGTATGAGGAAGGAACTATGATTCTCTCTATTTTCCAATGAGGAAACCGAGGCACAGAGATGTTGTCACTTGCCTGAGGCCACACAGCAGAGGTAGGACTTGATCCAAAGTAGTTAAACTCCAGAAGCCGTGTTTATAACCCCTGCCTAGTAACCTGCACTGCTCCTCAGCTATGCATTATTGAGCCTTAGTACTCAGGACTATGATGGGAATGATAATAATTGCTTTGTCTGTGTTACAGGATAATTCCTGGGACTAATTCAGGTAATAAATATAATCACGTTTGTAATAAAGCCTGAGACACCAGTGCCTGCCTCAGAGTAATGGCTCAATAAATATTTTTTAAGTAACAGAATGAGAAAGAATAATTTTATAATAAAGTAAAAATTACTTTTCTCCCCAAATTTACTGTGCTATCTACTCACACAGGGTCTTTTAACAGATTTTAACATACAATAAATTTCTTTTTTCAAAGCTCTTCCCTGTGCCTCTGGAACTCAGTGTGTAAATGGGAAATCCCCTTCTTCCTCATTTCCCTTTTACCCTCTTGTTTAACTGGCTCTTCCCTAAGGACACTGCTCCCTCTGCGGTCCTCTCTCAGGGTGGCGGGTTTCTCTCCCACATCCCTGATGCCTGGGGCAGGATAGGTGTCCTCCTTGCTTCTTAATGCTGGTCCCAAACCACTGTCCCACTTTTTCCCTAAAAACATCCAGATTTGAAACTCAACATCAGACGATGTCATCTGTCACTTTCCTTTAGGCAACCATCTGCTCGCCCCAGCGTCACTTGCCCTCATTCCTGGTTCACAGTCACTTTCTCCATCACTGTGCCCATTATATTCTTGGTGATTTCAATATCTATATAGCTGAATATTCCAGTACACTGGCCTTTCAGCTCCTTCATCTCCTCTCCTCCAAAACATCTCATATTCCACCTTATTTCAGCCATTAACTCTCATGGTCATACCCACTTGATCCTGTCCTAAGAATCTTATTCCCTCTAGAATCTTAATTTCAAGCATCTCAGTATCTGACCACTGCTTCTTATCTTGTTTATTTTGTATTATTTTATTTGTATCTACCTATATCTTCCTTCTCTATTCCATTTCCTTGCCTCATCTCTAGGAGTAACTGTTATCCCTAATTTTGTGCTTTTAATTCCCTTGATTTTTTTTTGCAGTACAGTTGGTATACAATATTACATTAGTTTCAGGTGTACAGCATAGTGATCAGCCTTTAACTTCATTACTAGGTGATTACCACGATAAGTCTGATAGCCACCTCTCTGCATACAAAGTCATTACAGTATTATTGGCCATATTTCTTGTGAGGTATATCACATCCCCATGATTATTTTATTATTGGAAGTTTGTACCTCTTAACCCCCTCCACCTACTTCACTCAACCCTCAACTCTTCTCCCCTCCTGCAACCACCCATTTGTTCTCTGTATCTATGAGTCTGTTTTCATTTTGCTTTGTTTGTTTTATTAGATTTCACATATAAGTGAGATCATGTGGTATTTGCCTTTCTCTGTCTGCCTTATTTCACTTAGTACAATACCTTCTAGATCCATCCATGTTGTTGTGCATAACAAGACTTCATTCTTTTTTATGGCTGAGTAATATTCCATTGCATATAAATAACACATCTTCTTTATTCATCCTTCTATCAGTCAACACTTAGGTTGCTTCCATACCTTGACTATTGTAAATAATGCTGCAATGAACACAGAGGTGAATGTACACTTTTTGAATTCATGTTTTTGTTGTCTTTGGATAAATACCCAGAAGTGGAATTGTTGGTTTGTATGGTAGTTCTATTTTTAATTTTTAAGGAACTTCAATACTGTTTTCCATAGTGGTTGTAATAATTTATAATCCTACCAACAGTGCATGAGAGTTATCTTTTATCCACATCCTCGCTAAAACTTTTTTTTTTTTTTTTTTTTTTTTTTTT
>NW_006779715.1:0-609 GCF_000442215.2 Lipotes vexillifer
GAGCACTGTAACCATGAGCATTGTCACCATGAACAATGCCACCATAGCACTGTCACCATGGTTTCTACCGCCTTGAGCACTATCCACATTATCACATTCACCATGAGTACTGTCAACATGGATTATACCACCATAAGCAATGTCACCAGGAGCAATGTCTACATAAGCTATGCCAGCATGAGCACTGTCACCATGGGTACTTCCACCTTGAGCGCTGTCACCATGAGCATTGTCACCAAGGGCAATATATCTATGGCCACTATCAAAGTGAGGACAGTCACCATGGAAGATATCACCATGGAAATTGTCACCATGTGCACATTCAACATGGCTACGGTCCCCATGGGCACAATCAATGTGAGCACTATCACTGTGAGCATAGCCACCTTGGGAGATGTCACTCTAGGCAATGTCAGCATAAGCATTGTCACCATGGGCACTATCACCATTTTGCACTGCCACCATATGACCCACTGCTAATGGGACTGCCACCATGGAAACTCTCATATGGAGGACTCTCACCAAGGGCACTGTCACCATGGGCATTATCACTGTGAGCACTGTCAAAATTATCACTGTCACCATGGGTACTGTCACAATGGATACTGC
>NW_006779716.1:0-234 GCF_000442215.2 Lipotes vexillifer
GAATGAGATCCTTGCTGGGTAGAGTAATCTTGCTTGCAGGTTTTTCTCCTTCATCACTTTAAACATGTCCTGCCAGCCCCTACTGCCTTGCAGAGTTTCTGCTGAAAGATCAGCTGTTAACCTTATGGGAATTCCCTTGTGTGTTACTCATTGTTTTTCCCTTGCTGCTTGTAATATGTTTTCTTTGTATTTAATTTTTGACAGTGTGATTAATATGTGTCTTGGCGTATTTCT
>NW_006779717.1:0-450 GCF_000442215.2 Lipotes vexillifer
CCCGTGTCCTCTGCATTGGCAGGCGGATTCTTAACCACTGCCCCACCAGGGAAGCCCTTTACAGCAATTCTTCAAAGAGCCTGAGGAAGCACAGTGAAGGGTGTGTGTTGGGGGAAGGGTGCTGGGCTGCTCCTGACCAGGTGAGCATAGGGAGTTGGGGGTACGTAGGTGGGGGAAGCGAGCGATGCAGTGTGATTTGCAAAGTCTCCATGATGAGGCCCATGATGGGTAACCAGAGACCAGCTGCAAATGTGGCAAATACATCTTCAAAATCTGGCCATCACTCTAATAGTTGCTGCTTCTCGAAAATGGTGAGATACTAGCATTGAGGTTGCCTGTGAGCAGTGGACCACTTCTCATGGTTTTTCACATCACTCTTCTATGATTTAATCAAGTAGGGATTCTAGGTTGTAGGGGTGATGCTTATAAAGACACAACCGAAGCGGTTCA
>NW_006779719.1:0-32904 GCF_000442215.2 Lipotes vexillifer
TCCGGAGCCTGTGCTCTGCAACGGGAGAGGCCACAACAGTGAGAGGCCCGCCTACCACAAAAAAACAAACAAACAAAAAATAAAACCCTATTGTTTAGGTCAATTTAGGCATCTCAGGATCTTTCCACCCTATGAACTCTGTCAGACCGAATCCTGGTTGCTCATTCTGCCTCAGTGGTTAAGTTTTCAGCCTAATCCTGATGGGACCTTCATTTTCTGAGTATACCAAGTCTTGGCAGGGTAAATACACCGGTAATCTCAACATCATATCTCTAAATGGTCCTTGCTATGTATTTGCCTTTTTGTTTGCCAGCAAGTAAACTTTCAAGGTTGTGCACAAGGTCATACTTGGCCTCAATCCTGCTGCCTTCTGAACAGATGCACGTTTAATCATCAGACACAGTGGAAGCATTTTGTCTAGGGCATCTGTTTGCAAATTGCACCTGAACATCACCATCAGTTGGACTTGTTTTCAGGCCAGTTCTCCCTACAGACAAATTAAATCAATAACTAAGATCGTATTCATCTGAAGAACCTGCACATTTTGTAATCTTTCTGCTTGGGAACAGGGTAAATATGACCTTATAGCAATGGATTTTTAACCATTTTGGTGTCATGAATTCTTTTGAAATAAACTAACGAAAACTTTGGATTATCTCCCTGGGGTGAGGGTGGAGGGACTGACAACAGCACAAATCACGTTCACAGAACATTTTTTAATGTTTTATTAACTTATCTCTCTCGTTATATTTATTTTTATAGGTTTGGCTTTTTATCAAAAATTAATACATACTAAAGGGAAAAAAGTCAAACATTTCAGAAGAGTATAAAATGAAAATAAAATTTCCCTTTGCTACCATCTCTGCCTCAGCCCCACTCCTCAGAAGTAACTGCTATTAATGATTCCTTGTATATACTTCCATTTTAAATTACACATATATGTACATGTAGATATATGTACATTTTATATATACAGGCAGGCCTGGCTTTGCACAGTAGTGCTGGACCGTGAAAATAACTGCAGACTGAAACCATGCAAAGTGATCTTAATGATCAATGGGGAGAATTATAACTGTTTCATTATCTTTACAATTTTTCATCAAAACATTAAAACTCTCTTACTGTTGGTTACAAATGTAGAGGAAAAAAATAGTAAACCTACTATTTATTTAGAAACATTAGAAACACTGAGAATTAGAGTGCTGTATTTCTTTGTAAAAAATTTAGCAGGAATCCTTGCCTTCTTTTTGTCATATAACTTGATGATATGCAGAGAGTGTCTTTTCTATGCCTTGGCAAATTGTCATACTCCTTTTTGAAGCTGGATCAATTTCCAACATTTTATCCTTTATGCTTTCAATGTCAGGAAATAATTCCAACAGTTCCTTTCATGTGAAGTTTTTTGCTGGTGTCACTTCCTCTGAGGCACCTTCATCTCTTTTCTCACAACAATTTTAATTGCTCCTGGTAAGTGGGTCTTCACTGAGTTTCTCCTGATGCGTATCGAGTCTCTCAAGTGGCAGCAGCGTCGATGTTTCCACGGTCATCTATTTCTTCTACACCTCCATTTCGTGTAATTCAAAATTTACCTTCTAGTGTTATTATCACTGTTCTTTTCTTTGCTGCACCTAATTTTTCTAAATGTCACATGGGTTTATTACTGGGAGACAAAGGGACAAACTACTTGTTTTGCTGTCTGTTTATGAACTGATAACAAATGTTCAGTGACTTATCGCCAACAGACATTGAAGGAAGTCTTAGTGAGTAGTCACAGATCATGGTGTGCATCTATTATTTATGTAGTGATTTGTGGATTGAAGAGGTAGCAACAAAGTTTGTACTTTATCCAATGACTCACAGTTAATATACCTTGGTAACTAAAACTGAAATCATGTTGTGGGACTGGTGTTATTTAACTCACCCATGGTAACAAAATTTGTTTATATCAGAACCATGCAAAGTGAATATATATATATATATTCTGTGTGTGTATATATGTATGTAAGTACATGTATATACTTTGAAGAAAAATAGAGATCATATCATGCATCCCTTGGCTTCACTTTTTTCTACTTAATATAACTTGGCACTCATTCCATGTGCTCATATACCATCATATGGATGTGCCAATGGTTATTTAACCATCCTCCTATTGATGGACATATAGATTGTTCTCACTTTTTTGTGATGGCAACCAGCATTGTAATGAACATCCCTGTTCATGCACCTTTGAGCCTTTATATATCTACAGGATAAATTCCTAGCAGTGAAATTGCTAGATCTAAAGGAATGTGTGTTTTAAATATTGATAAGTATTGTCCTCAGAAAGGTTATATCATGTTACACTCTCACCTACAGAATGTGAGAATTCCTATTTCACCAACCAGGTATCATCAAGCTTTCTTTGCCTGGACACTTTTCATGTGATTTCAGAGTGAGTTTTATGAGCCTCTTTCATTTCTCCAAACCACGTTGGGTTTTGTTTCTGTTTTTTAAGTATTTTATAATGTGGATTGGTTAGAATCTGCTAGGATGGGTGTAGGTTTGGGAAACCATTGGTATTTTTAATGAAACAACTCATTTTGTACAAGATTTTCTACAGATTGCAAAGCATTTAGCATTCTTGGCTCATGCCCGCTAAATGCCTATAACACCTCCAGGCTTTATGAAAGCCACATATTTCCAAAGCCCTCTTAGGATTGGACCACCTGGCTGAGAACCACTGGGTGGACGTCTCAATCTTCTTACCAAGACTTAACAGTCACTCGTGAGCCATCCTGAACAAATGGACTGGGTATAGCCAGATGTCCTTTGAATAAGCCACCCTGAACCTTAAACTATGCTAGAGAATACTGAAGCAGTTTTTTAAGTTCCACAAATGTTTATTGTAGGAAAGAAACTTAGCTTTAACTATTGAGGTCACTGTACTCAGGTGGGAGAGACAAACATGTAGACTATAACCTTACGCAAATCACAATGCTGCCCAAATGAGAAGGTTAAAAAGAGGATGTTACAGGATTTGCTCTAGTAAAACTTTCTGAACTAATAATTAGAAAGGACTATATAAGAATTTTGAAAGGCTAAAATACAAAATGGTATTATAAAAACATATTGGCAAAAGATGCTGATTCAGGCTTGAAGAGAGAATGGCCTTCATGGGTAGTATTTGAGTTGGATCTTTAAGGATGAATGAGTAGGATTTCAAATAGTGGCGATTAGGAGGAAGGCACTGTATGTAGGAGGAGAAGTATGAGCCAGGGCAAGAGGTGGAAACATTGCGGACTTCTTCAGGGAACAGGTTGCCGCCCTGTGTGGTGGAATGAAAGGTAGAGTATGGTTCACAGTCAACTCAAAGCAAAGCTAGAAAGAGAGATGGAGACCCAATTGATGAAGTCCAGGAGTATTGCTTTCTGACCTCAAATATGGGAGTCTCTTTGTCACTTTCTCTCCCAAAAGTTCAATTTCCTGATTATATCAGAGAAAAAGACTCTATTTTGATGCTCATCTGGTTTGAACAGCTGCTAATCTCTTTCAAACAGGAGAGTGGGCTGAGGGCCATGTACAGGGATCTGAACAGAAGTCATCAAGAGTAGTTGGTGGAGATTTTAGAGCAGTGGTTCTGAACCCTGGCTGCTCAGTGCAGTCACCCAGGGAGCTTTTAAAATGCCTGGAGTAGGGCCCAGGCACGTGTAGTTATTTTGAAAAATCACTCCCAGGTGATTCTAATGGGCAGTGGTTTTTCCAGGATGGAAAACCACAGATTTGAGGAATCACCATACAAGAGACCACTGAGCCCACATGGAGAGGAAGAAGCAGTTTTGGGATCATGAATCCACAAGTCCACTGCCACATTTGCAGATAGACCAGGTATTTTATGGAGTTCAAGAAGTTCCCTTTCTTCCATTGCTTAATCCATATTCCATTATCTTGACCATGTTATCTGGGAAAGCACATACCCCACAAACTTAAAGAAAGATAATTTGATGATTATATAGCTGGACAAGCATCTCTAGCCCCAAACCATTACTCGTAGGGTGTTGGGGTTTTTTATTAATCTTTTTTTTTTTTTGGCCTCATCGGGTCTTAGTTGCGATACGCAGGATCTTTAATTGTGGCACGTGGGCTTCCCTCTAGCTGTGGCATGCAGGTTTTCTCTCTCTTGTGGTGCATGGGCTCCAGAGCTCGGGGGCTCTGTAGTTTTGCAGCACGCAGGGTCTAGTTGAGGTGCGCAAGCTCAGTAGTTGTGGCATGCGGGCTTAGTTGCCCCGCGGCATGTGGGATCTTAGTTCCCCGACCAGGGATTGAACCTGCATTCCCTGCATTGGAAGGCAGATTCTTTACCACTGGACCACCAGGGAAGTCCCTCATAGGGCTTTGTGATTCAAGGAAGTTATAGTTAGTCACTGCCTAGTATTGTGTTGAGCAAGTCAATCGATTTGAGGGTAGGATGGGTGAGGGAACACGGAGTACATTTACTATTTGATGTCTGTGATAACATAGAAAGATTCCACTGGGCAGTTACAATAAAACAGGTCCATGCATAAGGTCTAGTTTTTTTTTTGTTGTTTTTTTTTGTTTGTTTTTTTTTTGCTGAATGTGGGCCTCTCACTGTTGTGGCCTCTCCCGTTGCGGAGCACAGACTCCGGACGCGCAGGCTCAGCGGCCATGGCTCACGGGCCCAGCCGCTCCGCGGCACGTGGGATCCTCCCAGACCGGGGCACGAACCCGCGTCCCCTGCATCGGCAGGCGGACTCTCAACCACTGCGCCACCAGGGAAGCCCAAGGTCTAGTTTTTATAGCCACTTTTATTGCTGTTTCCCAAGCTGTTTATTTTTCCCCTATTAAGAAATAGACCCGGGGCTTCCCTGGCGGCGCAGTGGTTGAGAGTCCGCCTGCCAATGCAGGGGACACGGGTTCGTGCCCCGGTCCGGGAAGATCCCACGTGCCGCGGAGCGGCTGGGCCCGTGAGCTATGGCCGCTGAGCCTGCGCGTCCGGAGCCTGTGCTCCGCAACGGGAGAGGCCACAACAGTGAGAGGCCCGCGTATCGCAAAAAAAAAAAAGAAAAAGAAATAGACCCTTCACGTGGCATGGACGTATATACACTACCAAATGTAAAATAGCTAGCTAGTGGGAAGCAGCCACATAGCACAGGGAGATCAGCTTGGTGCTTTGTGACACCCTAGAGGGGTGGGTTAGGGAGGGTGGGAGGGAGACGCAAGAGGGAGGAGATATGGGGATATATGTATACGTATAGCTGATTCACTTTGTTATACAGCAGAAACTAACACACCATTGTAAAGCAATTATACTCCAATAAAGATGTTAAAAAAAAGAAATAGACCCTTCATTTTTGTAGCACTTTCATAAATATTAATTTGCCCTTAACTGTCTTAGAAAGCATTACAAACTTTTCAAAAAGTGTCTGCTACCAAGAGATGCATGTTGGCATCTGTGATGCTGATATATTAGGATTTGTTTTTGAAGCATTGAATAAAGAATTAGATTTCATCTCCACTAGCCCTGAGTTTTCATTAAGTCCTGTCAGTGAGAGCAGTAATCCACAGTGCTGATATTTCCAGCTGATATTCATGAGAGCCTGAAGTAATCTCTATCAGATGATAGAGCCTGATTCCTAGTGAGCCTGCTGTCTCCATGGGCCTTCTCTTCTCATGAAGCAGGAAAAAGGTCCCTCCAAGATGACTCACCAAGGGTGGGGGGCTAGTGGTGGTGGCTAGTGTCAACTCACAGGTGCTGTCATGATAAAAGGGCCATGGCCTCAGAAGCTCTGAACTTGCTGACAGGAAATGAAGCCCAAGGCAGCCCAAGGGGAAAGCTGATTGTTCTGATAGAAGTCTCAAAGCACTGATGCATCATACCTGATAATTCACAGTGTAGGGGTTACCTCAGTCAAAGAGGCATTTTATCATTCAAGTATGTATTTTGTGTCAGCTATGGGTGAGGCACTCATTGGGTTTCAGTAGTATACAAAGGACCTTACCCAAAATACAATTGTTATTTGGAACAGGTGGGGAAAGGGGTACTCTCATTTATTAAGGACTAGCTTATTAAGGGTAGTGCCCTGCCTGCAGGATCCATTCATTCATTAATTCAGCAAGCAAGCACCAAAAAGTGTCAGACGCAAAGAAGAATGCCCTTCCCTCCTTTCCTTTTCTCCTTCTTTCTTTCCTTCCACAAATATGTAAGGAGTATCTACTACTGTGCCTTACGGACTAGGGTTAAAATGGGGAAACAAACTTAACTGATACTTTTTAGTGCAGAAATTCTTAACTTGGGCTCCATGGACCCTTCCCCACCCACACTTCCCCCTCCCAAATCTGTGGAAAGACTTCAGGGAATCGGTGAGCTTGAATGGGAAGAATTACATCTTTATTTTCACTAATCTCTAACTGAAATTTAGCATTTGATTTAATCATGCATGAAGGCAACAAAACACAGCAGTATTAAAAGTACCTATGCTTTTGTCACCAGTAGAAACCACAGACATTTTTATCTCACCTTACAGTTTTTGCAGACATCTCAAAAAATTGATTATGCTCCTCACCACTTAAAAATTATGGTCGGTTTTGTTATTTAATGTGTCACTTAATGAAGAAACGTATGTAACTATATTGCAAATTTATATTTTAATATTTTGATGATGTTACTTCAATATTTGGTTTCCTTTATAATCCTATATATTTACTTTATGCATTTTAAAACAGTATTCTGAGAAGGGGTCCATAAGCTTCACCAGATACCAAAATGTATCTTGGCACAAAATGGTTATGAATCCTTGCCTTAGTAAGAGAGATAGGCCTTAGAGAAATAATCACACCAATATATAATTGAAAACAGTGCTAAGAGCTCTTTTAAAAAGTCTAGGTGTGAGAGATGCCTTATAGTAGCAGACATGCCCCCCAACCCCCGAGTTTTCTAGTCTAGTGGGACCCACCTAGATTCTGCTTCCATCTCTCCTGTGCCAGGCCCTGTGTGGGCCCTGGGAATACAGCATCTGTGCCTGCCAGTCTAGTGGAGGAAGTCAGAGCCAACCACACATAAGGAAATACATAACCGAGATGATTTCTGTTAGAGAGCAGAGCCCTGAAGAAAATGAACCAGGGTAATGAGATAAAGAGCAAATTCCAAGGGGTGCTATGGGACGTCTATAGGGAAGGTCTCTCAGAGGACACAAGTCATGCTGAGACCTGGAGGAGGATATCTGGGGGAGGAATTTTACTGACAGATAGGACAAAGGACCTGAGACAGAAACAAGTAAACTCTCAGTTCCCTTGAGTTAGAAGTAATTGTTTCCCTGCCATGCCCTGTTTTTTGGAGAAAGAAACAAATCACAGGAATCAGAAGAGGAAATTTGGGGTGGCCAAGGGTATGAGATGGACACAAGTGGTCAGAAACAGCAGTGGGGATGTATATCGAGGGTCCTCATATATGCCATGTCCAGATTCTCCACATGTGGAGTACCGAAGGCAGGGGGCGGCACCTTTTTACCTCTGAACAACCCTGAGCCTTCCTAGACCAATTCATAAGTCTGCCTTTCAGACAAAAAGTTGCTATAATCAGAGGTCCCACCTCATTCCTGGAGAGGATCCACAACTATGTTTCACCTGGGATCATGGAGCCCACACCCCTGATTTTGAGAGGCCTGCAGCAGTGAAATAACCTCTCTATTATAGGGATTGGGGAACAGCAACTATTTGCCTCTAAAATGCATCTCACTTTTACCTTCCAAGGCCTGCCGGTGGGTACAAGAGTTCTATTCCACACATCTTCACATCTTTTCCCAGCTGAATCCAGGGAAAGCTACTTGTTTGCCCCTATCGCGTTGACCTTTAGGAGAATCACTCTTTCCTAATGAAAACATGACATCAAAGCTCCTGTCTGTGAGCAGCCTGACATCACTTATAGCTTATTAAAATCTACAAAAATCCTACCCAGTTGCTATGAAACAAGCTCATATAAAGGATTTATTTTTAAAAAACCAGTAATTTCAGGGGATATCACAAGGTCATTGAACATTCAGCCCTATGCCCTATAATAAATGTGGGCTAAATTACTGCACAAATGCTATAAAGGGCACATGGAACCATTTTTATTGAAAAGTGGACCAATTGCTCCTATCAGACTACCTTTCCAGATACTTCTAAACCTTCAGTTGCTTTATTCCTTTTCATAGCATCCCCCACACACATACTTAAAATGTCACAAGAAAATCAGTGAAAGTTTGACATCTCTTTTAAAGTGCTGCTGATCTCTTTCCTATACAGTCTATATCTCCACTTAAGTCTGTGGTCAGACAATAGACCTAACCCACTGTAAAATCATGCATACTTAAAGAAAAAATAAATTGCATCTTGAATAAAGACAATAAATGTTAGAAGTATTTCCTCAAATCAAGAGTTGAGGTAAAAGGACTTTTGGCAGAAAGTTCAGTTGTAAGAATATCCCCAAATCCTTACATTTCCAGTGAAACATCAGTGTAAAATTTTTTCCTTCTACAGCAATATTTTAAAAGAAAAGAAGCCCGGGGTAGCAGAAAGAGCCTTGGACTTGAAATCAGTTGACGTAAGTTCCAGAACTAGCTCTGCACCTGGTTCTCTGGGTGAACTTGAGCAGGTTCTACACTGTACTGTTTTGTTTTGTTTTGTTTTGTTTTGCACTACACGGGCCTCTCACTGTTGTGGCCTCTCCCGTTGCGGAGCACAGGCTCCGGACGCGCAGACTCAGCGGAGCGGGTTTTGTTTTGTTTTGTTTTGCACTACACGGGCCTCTCACTGTTGTGGCCTCTCCCGTTGCGGAGCACAGGCTCCGGACGCGCAGACTCAGCGGCCACGGCTCATGGGCCCAGCCGCTCCGCAGCATGTGGGATCTTCCCGGACCGGGGCACGAACCCGTGTCCCCTGCATCGGCAGGCAGACTCTCAACCACTGCGCCACCAGGGAAGCCCCACTGTACTGTTTTGCCTCTCTGGGCCTCTGTTTCCTAATGTGTAAAATTACTGGGTTAGAAGAGATTATTTCTAAGACCTCTTGCAGCTCTAAAACTCTGCCTTTCTAATTAGAATAGGCACACGTGGCACTAGGCAATAGATTCCTAACAGGAACATAATCCTAGCAAATATCTTCAAACTTCCAATATGGTCCACTAAGGGATGCATGGTCACTATGACAATCATATGGGATTTTTAGGCAGCTGGTGGATTTTTCTTTTTTTAATTAGACATTTACTGATTGAAAGAATACATCTGGCATTATATTTTTGATCGTTTCCATGCCACTTGACTTTAGCCTCTCTGGGGTGATTTATATCATTTCTGATGGGACCTCTCCTAGGAATGGAGTCCCCCCAAGAGAAAAGGAAGAGAAAGAGAGGAGCATCGCTTCCCACATATATTCCAGGCAGCCTCACCCCGTGAGAGCTCCATTGTTCTCCACTACACTTTTTTCAAAGGATTTCCAGATCAAAGGAATTTGAGGAGTGCTCCATATGTTTTCCTCTCGTGAAGATTTACAGTGAATACTAGCACATTAAAGAGTCTGAGAAATCCTGCAGTAAAAATTCCTGCCTAGCTTTAACTCAGAGTTTCCCAAACTCATTTGCCTGCAGCCCTCTTTTTCACAACACCTACTGTCTCAAGGAACCAGTGTTACATGGACACAGTTTGGGAAGGCTGGAGTGCAGATCAGGCTCCCACTGAGAAAGAGCTCAATCAGGAGACATTCTCACTGGGATACCCACCTGCAGTGAGTTCAGTGGTGGCCTCCAAAGGATGTGTCTACCTGAACCTCAAAATGTGACCTTCTTTGGCATAAGGGCTTTTGCAGGTGAATTAAGTTTAGGATCCTGAGATTAATCATCCTGACTTAGTGTGAGCCCTAGATCCAACGATGAATGTCCTTATAAGAGACAGAAAGGACACACAGAGACACAGGGGAGAAGGCCATGTGAAGACAGAGGCAGAGATTGGAGCTGGGCTGCCATAGCCAAGGAGGCCTGGAGCCACCAGAAGCTGGATGCAAGGTCCTCCTCTAGAGTCTTGAGAGTGGGCATGGTTCTGTTGACAGCTTAATTTCAGAATTCTGGCCTCCAGGATGGTTAGAGAATAAATTTCTGTTGTTTCAACTCACCCAGTTTGTGGTAATTTGTTACCGCAGTCCTAGGAAACTACTACACCTTACCTTCCTTTGACACCACCCACTAGTTGAGTTATTTGACACAAATTAATGCCTTTGATCATCATTTTCTTCATCTTCAAAGTGACGAAAGAACACCTATTCTGTACACCTCCAGGGTATTTTTGAGTCTTGAAAGGAAAAATGGACACAAAGGTGCCATTTAAAGAGTTCCTGGATATGAGTCTTACCCTCCATCTGGGTATCAGACCCAGCTACTAGGATTGGGACCTCAAGGAGAGACAGGACATTGAATCAGAGAACATTGCTGGTCAGACCTCCCAAATGTTCATGTGTTCATTGTTCCAGGCACTGTCATAGGCACTCGGGATACAGAAATGAACAAAACATACCAAATCCCTGCCCTTGTGGAACTCATATATATGTCAGTAAAGGAGTTAGACACTGAATGTATAAGTAACCCGCTTAATGTGTCAGAGTGTGACGGAAGGTGTCTTGGGTTCTGATGCAGCCTGTAGCCCTCACCTCCAGGTCACCGTTAATTTAGCACATGGTAGCACTTTGGCTACAAAGATGCATGGGATAACATGCTCGATAATAGCAATGTGGTAGAGAAATTAGCATCCCCCTCTGCCCCTGTACACACTTTCCATCTAGAGAAGATCCTGAAAATAAGTAATTTAGTGGTGCTGGAGACATTTATCTTTGACAACAAAATAAGCAGGTATCAAAGGCCAGGGTGACCCAGTAATTCCATTCCTTCGAATATACCCAAGAGATATGAAAACACAGGTCTATGCAGGATTGAAAAGAGGTATTCAAAGAAAAACTCATACACAGATTCTCATAGCAGGATTATTCACAATAGCCAAAAGGGGAAAACAACCCAAGTATCCATCAATGGATGAATGGATAAACAAAAAGTGGTATAGCCACACAATGGAATATTATTTGGTCATGAAAAGGAATTGAAGTACTGATAACATTTTACAATGTGGATGAACCTCAGAAACATTAAGCTAAGTGGAAAAAGCCAACACAAAAGGCCATATATTGTATTATTGTTTTATTCAATTTATTTGAAATTTCCAAAATAAATCCATAGAGACATAAAGCAGATGGTGGCTGCCAGGGCCTGGGAGGAAGGGGCACTTGGGGAGTGACTACTTAATCGGAACTACTTAATTGGGGCAAAGAAAATGTTTTGGAACTGGATAGAGGTGATGGTTGCACAACATTATGAATGTACTAAATGCCACTAAATTGTACAATTTAAAATGGCTTATGTGAATTTCAACACACACACACACAGAGTCAGTGTGTTCCTTTTATGTTGCTCCCTGGTCTAGGGATGGGAGGGACAGAAACATCCCAAAGCTCTCACTACAAGTATGGGATCCACTATTGCTCAAGTTCAAAGCCAGAGCCCTGCCAATAGGGAAATAGGAGACATGTTCTTACTTAAAGGGCACTTAGTATGGGATTTGGCAGGCTCACAGCTTGCAGTGGGAGGGCTGGGGCAGGGGTGCCATGAAGTGTCCATGACACAAAACAAAGATGGAGAGCCTGGCCAGAAATTGAGGAGCATCCTTGGAGGGTTGGGGACAGCGCCCTTGGGAAAGCCCAAGTCTTGAAGTACCTTTCCTTGTATGATACAAAGGAAAGTTCATGTTAGCCACCCCACCCTGGCCTTTGTCCTTTTTGCACTGTGAGTCCTTTCTGAGATTTTCCCTCCTGCTTCAATAAAGCATAAAAAGGAATGAAATCGAGTTATTTGTAATGAGGTGGATGGACCTAGAGTCTGTCATACAGAGTAAAGTAAGTCAGAAAGAGAAAAACAAATACCGTATGCTAACACACATATATGGAATCTAAAAAAAATGGTACTGAGGAACCTAGTGGCAGGGCAGGAATAAAGATGCAGATGTAGAGAACGAACTTGAGGACACAGTGGGGGAAGGCAAAGCTGGGATGAAGTGAGAGAGTAGCATTGACATATATATACTACCAAATGTAAAATAGATTGCTAGTGGGAAGCAGCGGCATAGCACAGGGAGATCAGCTCTGTGCTTTATGATGACCTAGGGGGGATAGGGAGGGTGGGAGGGAGGCTCAAGAGGGAGGGGATATGGGGATATATGTATATATATAGCTAATTCACTTTGTTGTACAGCAGAAACTAACACAACATTGTAAAGCAATTATATTCCAAGATGAAAAAAAAGAAATTCACACGAACGTTGCAACAAAGCATGTTAGGAGTAGGGTATGCATTAGCTTCCTACTGCTGCTGTAACAAATTACTACAAACTTAAGGACAAACAATATACATTTATTATTTACAGTTCTGTAGGATAGAGGTCTGATATGGGTCTTGCTGGGCTAAAATGAAGGGTTTGGCAGGGCTGTGCTCCTTCTAAGGCTCTAGGGGAGAGTCCATTCCCTGCCTTTTCCAACTTCTAGAGGCTGCCTGCATTCCTTGCCTCATGGTCTTTTTCCATGTTGCAAGCTATAGCAACCTCATCACTCCAACATCTGTTCCATCATCATATCTCCTTCTCTGACTCTCTGTCTCCCTCTCCCATATTTTAAGGACCCTTGTGATTACATTGGGCCCACTTTGGTAATCCATGATTATCTCCCCATCTATCAGTCCTTAACTTAATCACATCAGCAAAATTCCTTTTGCCACATAAAGCAACACATTCACAGGTTCTGGGGATTAGGACATGGACATCTTTGGGCCATTATTCTGCCTACTACAGAGTAGCTGGGGAATGAGACATCTGCTGTGCAGAATCCCTGATGACCAGCAGCAGAGAGACCCACAACCTGGAGGGCACAAGAGAAGAACTAAGTGAGAGAGCCCAAACTTTTTTTTTTTTTTTTGTGGTACGCGGGCCTCTCACTGTTGTGGCCTCTCCCGTTGCGGAGCACAGGCTCCAGACTCACAGGCCCAGCCGCTCCATGGCATGTGGGATCCTCCCGGACCGGGGCACGGACCCGTGTCCCCTGCATCGGCAGGCGGACTCTCAACCACTGCGCCACCAGGGAAGCCCCCAAACTTTTTGATTGCTCCCTAAATTAGCAAAAGCTACCCTAATAGAATAGAAAAGGAGGAACTCAACAAGATGTGATTATAAGAATAAAAACCAACATGGATGATGCATTTAATAAGTACTAGCCTCTCACCAAAAAAATATTGTATGTGGTATGTACTATTATTAAGCCACATTTTATAAATGTCAGAGAGATTAGTAGAAATTACCTGAAATCTCACAGCTAGTAAGTACTGCACGTGGCATTGGAATCTAGTTCTATCTGATGTGAGAGCTGAGCCCTCAACCTAGTGTTGTATCAGAGCAGGCTACTTACTGAACACCCTCATACTAGAAGCTTAAGATGATAGAATTTTATTTCTTGTTCATGTAACAGTCCAGTGTGCATATTTGGTGGGCAGCTTTCCTGGGGTGATTCTGGAGCCCAGGCTCCTTCCACCTGTGGCTCTGCCATCTGATAGGCCTCAGGTTCCCTTGCTTCCAGAGGCAGGTAGGAAAATAGGAGATGAAGAAAGCATGCTTGTTTTTTAACCACCTCCTCCCAGAAGGGATGCATCTCCTCTGCTCACATTCCATTGGCAAAAGCTGGTCATATGGGCCCACCTCTATGGTACAGGCTAAGTCTAGCCCCTGGCTGGACAACCACTTCCCAGGAGCAACTCTATGCTTTGAATAGGAGGCATAAATGTGGTGAATAGCTGACCATCTCTGCCATGACAGTACTGATATCTGAATGAATGAGTGAGTGAATGAATGAGTGAGTGAATGGAGAAATCTTGCTTCTCACACTCCTGCTAACAAAAATAAAGGATGCTATCTATTTAAAGGTGCCTTTCATGGCAGGAGAACTAACTAAATAACCTAAATAAATAGAGGAGTATCCAGGCTTGCTAAGGTCTCTAGAGTTATCAAAACAGCATCAAAACATTCCATCTTTTCTGAGGACACTGTAAGAGACATCTAATTGTCCATATATGTTGTATGGAATAGGGCCCCCAATATTTCACTGGACACTTGGACGCCCATATTGAAGACTACATTCCAACCATCTTCACCACTAGTTTCAGCCACTGTGTTCTGGACAATGGGATGTATATGGAATTGAAACTTCTGAGGAAGTGTCCTTAAAAGAGGGGGCTCCTTTCTTCCCCTCTTTCTCCTTCCTCCAGGCTGGAGGTTGAGGAGCCTATGTAGCTCCCTAGGTTTGAGGAAGGATTAAACTAGAGGGAGCCTGGTTTCCTGCTGCTGATCATGGAGTTGCCAAACAAGTCCCAGATTGCCCAACTCTAGATTTGGTTTACATGAGAGAGATATCAATATCTATCATGTTTAAGCCACTGTTGTCTTCAGTTTTCTGTCACCTGCAGACAGTCCTAATCGTGACTAATACACACAGGACTCTGTTTCTCTTTATCAAAGAGTATCATTATATAAAAACACAACACTAATGACCAAAGCGGCCTCCACCACAGCTATTTCTGCAAACCAAAGGATTTACCTGGAAACCTTGTTTTCATCACTGGCATTTCTGGCTTCCCACCCTCAGTCGCCTCAGCTGGTGTCACTGATGGCAGGGCCTGCTGGGCAAGCTTTGCAAACAGGAGGAAATGAAGGGTTTTCTCATAGGCCTGGCCCACAAGTTGCCAATTGTCAAGGCTGTTTTACTGTTGAGTGACTCCGGTGGGTTGGATTAAAAGTGCAATGGTAGAAATCCTTCCAGACAGCTGTCATCTGCCTGGAAATTATAGCTTCCCATTACCCTTGTAAACATCCAGGGGCAGAAGCTCAAAAGTGACCCAGTTCCTATTGACACTTTCACAGTGAGGTTTGCTTTACCTAATACCTTCCTGGTTAGGACTGCTAACCAAGATAACCTGCAATCCTGAGGCAGAGGATGACACAAGGCAGGCCTCTACTGATTAATGGTGATGATATTTCTGTGGAAAGTTTTGCTTATCAGTGGGGAATTCAAACTCTCAGTTTTGACTTCTGCAGAATCTCAAAGTTTCAGGATACATAATAGGACATTGGTTCTAGTTCCTGAGTCCGAGGAAGGCCCCACTGAGATCGTTGCTGACTTTCTCTCCTTAGACCATCATAAGGTCTAAGGACCTTATGAATGCTTAGAGAAAGTGATGCATCTTATGGACCACCTCCCTAGACATAAAGCATATATGTTCATGCAACACAAAACTTTGCCCACAATTTCCTGAGGTGCCAGGCCCTCTGAAGCCTATTCATGAGTCCAGAGCCCCCAGGCTAAGAAGTCTTTTTTTTTTAATTGGAGTATAGTTGATTTACAATGTTGTGTTAGTTTCTGCTGTACAGCAAAGTGAATCAGTTATACATATATCCACTCTTTTTAAGATTCTTTTCCCATATAGATCATTACAGAGTATTGAGTAGAGTTCCCTGTGCTATACAGTAGGTCCTTATTAGTTATCTATTTTATATACAGTAGTGTGTATATGTCATGCCTTTGAACCTCAGAGCAGATTTTAAAACCTCTGAAGTCATCCAATTTTTTTTTTCTCCACTTCTGCTCTCAAATGAAAGTAGACCAAGTCAATTCTGGAAGCTTCAATTGTTCATGGGCTTTACGTTATTTATGACCAACAATGAGAAGAATGCTGCACACCCCTCCCCACTTCCTGCTCTGAAGTCCTTTATCTGAAATTCAAGTCCCATCTACCTCTCCTTTCCTGCATTATCTCACACAAACAGCCCATACTTGGCCATGGTGGACTGTTTATTTGCTGTTTCCCAAACATGCCAAGGTGCCTTCTTGTGCCCTCTGCCTTTGCTCAACAACTTCCTACCCCTAGACCCTCTTCGTTCATCACTATCTGTCAAAATTCCACTCATTCTTCAAGACCATGGAAGAATAAACTTCTTTATAAAGCTTTTCCCAAACACTTCCTTTGTGCTCTCAGCCTGAGCTTGAACATCTGTTAAGGTATGAACATCTTCTAACATGGATTATTTGGGCTGCCATACAGCAGAATATTTGAAGTCTTGACATCTGAAATCAGAATGATTGGGTTTCAATCCCGACTCAGTGTCTTTCTTGCTATGTGACCTTGTATACATTTCTTAACCTATCTGTACTTCAGTTCCCTCACTGACAAAGACAATAACAGCCTACTTCATAGTGTTAAGTGAGCTAATCCATGTAAAATTCTTAGCGCAGTGCCTGGCACACTGAAAGCATTTGATAAGAGCTAGTTATTTTTATTTTAATTGTATGCTTTTGTCCCCACCCCCTACCATTAGGCTATAAAGTAGTTGAGGGTAGACCCTGAGTCTTAGTCATCACTTTATACCTCATAGAACCAAGAAAGAAAAACAAACAAACAAACCTTTGCACATAGCAAATAACTAGTATATGATATTTGAATTTAAATGAATCATCCATAAACATGTAATCTAAGAACCAGAGATAGCACTGTTGTCATCTACATTTTATGAATAGATTAGATGCCAGGGAACAGTAAGATGGATGCTATATTGAGACTACAAATCATTCTGGGTCTTGAAAAAACATCCTGATTACATCTCTCTGTCCTAATCCCAGGATTTTTATTACACCATGAAGGATATGCCAAGAATTCCCATCTTCTCCAATTAAAAATTTTTCAATTCCTTTTCAATTATATAGACATCTCTTCAGCAACTCCTGGGTGCCATACACTGTGGTAAGGGATCAGAAATGTCCTTCTTGGGCTCCTGCAAACTAGCTGCTCTTTAGCATTGGAATTCAAGCTCGGGACCCAGGTCATATACAAAATTTTCATATTCTATAAGCTTGAAGCCCAATGCCAGATGGCAACCACTCTGCAAGATTTTCCTCTCTTGTGACAAGAGATGTATACTTATGTCAAATGGCAGAATAGCGTGTCATACTTCATTATAAAATAATTCTAAAAATATAAAATTACCTGGACCACTTGTGACCACCCAGCCCACTGAGCTGACCCAAATAGGCCCCTTGCCACATAACCAAGTAGAAACACTAGATACAATGTGACAAAAAATACCTTCCATGTAACCAAGTTTGAGTTTTAAAAAAAGGAATTTTCAAGTGCCAAGAATAGCATGAAATCAAGTCAGAGGAACAAATATGAGCTGATATCAGGAGGAGGCCACAAGAGTTTCAGGTGGAGTTATGGACACCCTGGGGCAAGGGAGCTAGACTTCTAACACCTACAGAAAACAAAAAAAAAAAGTAAGTTCAGGCCCAAAGGAGGGAAAGAATAGAACTGAACTCCCTGCATAAACACATTATCTGCCTAGGGTTTTGAGAGAGGTAAAAATAATTACCTGTGAAAATCAAAAGTCTGAGCCCACATCACACAGGTTTGGGGCCTTAATTTATAAAACATTCATAATGTGGAATATCTAGCTGATGACTTAACATAGCCTAGGGTCATTCATCCCCCCAGGAATCCAGCTAAAGCCAAGGCAAGATATTTCTGTAGAGACACTTTGAAAGTTCATCTCCTTGGGGTTGTTGCAAAGGCACTTTGAACTCAATGTGGAATCGTCCCTGCTTACCAAACCTGGTAATCTGCCAAAGCACCCTACTCATGAATGGCACCACTTCCCATTAAGGCACACAAGTCTGGGAGTTGTCCTTGATACCCTGCACCAACCATCACTAAGGCTCACTGATTTTTACCTTCTAAATATCTATCAGATCTGTCCATTTTTCTCCATTTCCAATGCCCCATCCTAGTCCAAGCCACGAATCATCTCTTGCTAGCCTCCTATCTGGTTTACCCTGCAACCACTTTATCAGGTGGAATCATATGAAATTGCCATCTTATAGGACAAATAGTCTGCATGTGGCAACTTCATAGGATTCAACCTGATATTCCTTCCATCTGATTTCCACCCTACAAATAGAGTTACCTTTTCATAAAACAAATTTGATTATGTTGTACCTGCCCCCTGCTTAAACTGTCCATGGCTTTCCTACTGCTCTTAAGATAAAGATTAAGCTCCTAAGCATGGCCTACAATGCCATTTGATCCCTACCTCCCCCAAGTTGTCTGTTTCCCACTCTTCCTCGTTCCCTCTAAACCTGACCCACTGGATCTCTTCTAATGCCTCATCCCTTCCATGTTCCTTCCCGACAGAGCTTTTATACATGCTGTTCCCACTGTCTAGAATATTCTTCTAAACCCTCTTCAATTGTACAACTCCTTATCCTTTAGATCTCGGGAGCCTTTTCTGACTTCCCTGGCCTCATCAAGGGCCCCACCATATGTTCTCTAAATGCCAAGTTCATCTCCTTCATAGAGTTGCCCCAATTACAATTTTACATTTATCTGTATGATTATTTGATTTATGTCTGCCTCCCCCATTAAAGCTGTAAGTTTCATAAAGATAGTGACTGAGTCTGTTCTCACTGACCGTTGAATCCCCAGCCCAGTGCCAGAGTAGGTGCTCAACATGCTTTTGAGTAAATGAAACATTAAAAACCATGGAATAGAGGAGTGAAGAGACTGGATGCAGGGTTACCAAGGTGGAGACTGAGGCAATGGTCTTGTAGGAGAAGGTGAGCGACTGAAACCAAGGCCATTTTTTTCATGCATTACCTTGGCTAATCTGAAAAACATTCCATCTTTTGCTTCAGGCATTTTATAAACAAGGAGACCAGAGATATCAAATGACTTGCCCAGAGTCAAAAAATGGTAGATCTAAGATGCCTATCAAGGTTATCTGACTCCAAATCCAGCCGTCTTTCTATTTAAAACAATTGAGATAAGCAGAGGAGACAGCAAGGAACCCTGGAGTGAGAGTCAGGAACTCCAGTGCCGAAAGGAGCTGGGCAAGTAATGTAAAGGCTGAGGCAGGTCAGAACCAAGATAAGACAGAGTGTTGGGAACCACATCCAGCTGGAACGTGCATATAATTCTAGCTCTAAATTATTATTGGTACACAGAAACGCAGGCCCAGTATTTTTAGGCTGTCCTAATTTTTAAGAGAAGTTCAAACCTTGACTTTTGTGTGCAGTCATTCTGATTTTAAAACACTATGCAGACCAAAGAGAGCATGTCTGCAGGAGGAATGTGGACTGTGGATATCAATTTGCAATACCCAGTCTAGATGCATGGGAGAGTAGCAGGAAAGACGCACTATTGTCAGTACACACTTATGCTTGTACCTTGCATGAAAAATATTTGGGTAGGGCCCTCATAAATAATCTTAGCAATGGTTATCCAACTTGAACTTTGATGGTTCTGCAAAACTGAAAAGTTAGGATCAGTTAATCTATAACCAGCTTTATTGTTCCAAGATCACTATGTTCTGTTAAAGCAAAGAAACAACAACCACAGGAGGATAAACATCTTCCTCCCATGATCCTAAGGAAGGCAATGGGCAAGGAACTCATATGGCCACTGCTGGAGAATGTGTAGATTACTGACTAGGCTACTCTCCTTCCAAAAAATATATAGTCCAAAGATAAGCTGATAATGGCTCTTAACTTAATTCAAATTCCCAATAGGAATTGCAGTCACTTTCAGTATGCCAGAGATCATGGGAAATTTCATCTTTATCTCATTCCGGGTTCCTTTCCTCAGCATTTTTCATTGAAGGAATAAAAAGATGTAACAAACTGCTCTTCCAAGACAGAAGCTATGATCAAATAAATATCTGCTTTTTAGTTTCAGTTCCTCTAACTCTGGAGGGACCTGGCATGTAGAAGAGCTTCACAGATTTTCTCAATTTGACCTTCCCCATTCAAATACCAGCTAAGTACATGCCTCAGAAATTGTTGGGATCTTTTTTCCTATGGTGTTTATTTACTTAGTTAAATCACTAGCAACTCAGTTGCCATGGCGTTTATGGAAGTTATTTTGTGAAGCATATCCTAATTTGAAGTCCTAGAATTTTTCTTATATTCATTTGTAATTTTTAAAAGGCATCAAAAGTCAATAGAAGAAATCAGCAACAAACTTCACACATTCCTGGATCATGGAAAGAGGAATCATTTGATTGCTGTCCTGGATAGGGAGATAGCATATTTACATCACTTTAGTGAGGCTAGGCTAACTACTAGATCAAGTAACCCAGAACTTTTAACATACTAACAGAATAAAAATTTGTTTCTTACTTCCATCGCAGTTCAGTGTGTTGGCGAGGCAGGGGAATGAAGAGTTCTGCTCCACGTGGTTAATCGGGGACTCAGGATCCTTCCATCATGTGCTTTCACCATCTCTTAGTCCAGGGGTTGGCAAACTTTTTCTGTAAAGAGCCATATAGAAAACATTTTAGGCTTTGTGTGTCATATGGTCTCTGTCACTACTATTCAGCTCTGCCACTGCAGCACAAAAGGAGCCAGAGACAACATATAAATCAAGGACTTCCCTGGTGGCACAGTAGTTAAGAATCCACCTGCCAATGCAGGGTACATGGGTTCGAGCCCCGGTCCAGGAAGATCCCACATGCCGTGGAGCAACTAAGCCCGTGTGCCACAACTACTGAGCCTGTGCTCTAGGGCCCATGAGCCACAACTACTGAGCCCGTGAGCCACAACTGCTGAAGCCCATGTGCCACAACTACTGAAGCCCGCATGCCTAGAGCCCGTGCTCTGCAACGAGAAGCCACTGCAGTGAGAAGCCCGCGTACTGCAATGAAGAGTAGCCCCCACTCGCTGCAACTAGAGAAAGCCCACGCGCAGCAACAAAGACCCAATGCAGCCAAAAATAAATAAATAAATTTATATAAAATAAATGTAAATAGATAAGTATGGCTGTGTTCCAATAAAACTTTATTTACAAAAACAGGCAGTGGGCTGTAGTTTGTTGACCCCTGCTCTAGGACCTTGTCCCTCTCTGCATTCAGACAGTAGATAAAGAGTGAGCACCGTGGAAGAGGCACATGTAAAATTAATGCCTATCCCCATATAACTGTCCTGAGGATTATATTAAACAATGTTTGTAAAGTGCTTAGTGCGTCAGTATGTAGAATTTGCTCAATAAATGGCACCATCATCTTTTGTTTTTAATACAGGAATAAAGTACCTTTGGTATTTATAGGAGGAAGTGGTCATACTTAATTTAGGGAGATTAGGAAAGGTTACAGTTGATTCTCAAAGATAGGATAGGATTTTAACAAAGAGAAGTGGGGAACAGCTTGAGCAAATGTGGAGCAGCTGGAAGCATTGTAGGTTTAGTAAGCACATGTAGTTGAGTTTGGCTGTAACACAGGGTTATTTGGAGGAACCAAGGGACATAAGTCTGGAAAGATAAAAAGGTTTTGAACACCAGGTTTAAAGTTTAGACATATAGTGGCAATAGAGAGCCATTGTAAGTTGTTGAGAAGTATACACACAAATCTTGGGTGCCAAAAATCTGTTTGTAAATTTGTTGTTTGAAACACAGACTGTTTTCTAACACACTATAAGCAATGGGAGTTAGAGGCCCAGATTGGTCTACAGAAGCTTGTTTCTCAGGTGTTTATAATTTTTAAGTATCTGCAAAGAAGAATTGTTTTACTCAACCAACATATACAGAAAGTTATTCAGCTATAGAGCTATATAAATGTTGCTCTGATTCTCATTGTCTTAATCTAAAATAAGCTTTCCTAGGAAAAGTTCCTCAGTTAACATGTACAGAGATTTATAGCCAACTATTGAAATTCCTGGAAGGGTATGCCATGATAAAATATAGACTCAAGTTTTTTGCCAACTCATTTGGATACTGAGAAGTAATTTGCATAGAGGTGGAACCACGAAGTCAGAAGCTTACTTAGCTGGGCCTTCATTTCTAGATCCCTAAAAAGAACTACTTACCCCTAATTGACACAAACCTGTTGGGCTTGTTTTTCAGAACCCATCTGTGTTGAAAGCATTGATTTCAGCTGCCTTCTGTGCAGGACTCCCTGCTTCCACCTGCTGCTGGAGAAGTCTGTTCCGACATTCATGTAAGGTCTACCTAGACTGCAACTGAATGGAAGCCTCAAAATTGGGAGCACCCAGTGCCAGTGCCTCATTCTGACATTTAATGTTAATAGTCATTTATTCACTCATTTATTCCACAAATATTTGTGAGTATCTGCTGTGTGCCAGATACTGCACTGGTGCCAGAGGTAGTAGAGATAGCCCGCGAGAGTCACACTGCAAACAAGTGTTTACACTACAGTATTATAATTTATTTTGTGGGGGTATGTCCAGGTCAAAGTGGTACATAGGAAAAGAGGCATCTAAAATTGTCTATAGGATCAGAAAAAGCTTTTCTGAAAAGATAATATCTGAGCTGAGATGTTAAATAGAAGCTTTAGAGAGAATGGGAAGACAGCATCTCAAGTAGAGATAGCATTTGATTACAGAGCATTGTGTATATTCAATGAATATTTGCTAAGGGAATGGATGGATGGATGGATGGATGGATGGATGGAAGGATGGATGTGAAGAAACCTTTGGAAACACTGTACTGTCCTCTACCCAGAGTCAGTCAGTCTTTCTTCCATACAGACCTCCAGTGTGCCTTGAGGTTTAATTCCAATTCCACCTCCAGCTCTAGAGAAGACATTCTAGTTTTTCTCTTTCTGTTAAATTAAAAATTTTAAATCTTGAGAATGAGAGATTTTCATCCTAATGCACATGTAAGCAAATGGCATACTGAATACAACCCCATACTCACTGTGAGCCCAGTGTGCTGGGGAGATATGCCAAAGGAGATTCGATCCAGGCCACCAATAAATTATAATGTCACTAGAGAATCAAGATTTGTATTCAAGAAAAAAATCAGAACAAAGCCAGCAAGTACCAAATTGTATGATTTGTACTCAAAGTTATACAAGAATTTGGGAAGTTCACAATCATTAATACAGCTGAAGTTGAGATTTCTGTCTCTCACAGTTATCTGAAACAATCTGTGGAGATAAACGTCTTTGAGCCTGTTGAGAGGGTTTGAATACGGCCAACCTAAAGAATTTCGCGAGTTTTCTCCCTTCCATGACAGTATGCCTAGCCTGGCGAACACTTCCTTTTCTTGCTTCTTTCCTTCTTCTCCTTTCTCCACCCGCTTCATTTTCCCCTCTCCCCACTGTCTGTTTCATACTCAGAATTACTACTGATAGTGCAAACTGAATGAGACTATGAAGCTCAATGGCAGGAGGCAGGCGCAAGGAAGGCTGGATAAAATCCCAGAAAGACAAATCAGAAGGTAGAGTTTCCAGGAGCTGAGCAGATTCTCTCATTTCTTCATTGGAGAGTGGGGAGTATGCCTCAGACAGTGTCTCTTTCCTTCTCTGGGTCTCCTGACCATTGTCACAGGACCCTCAAAAGGCATCCTCTTACAAAGGTCCTTTCATATTAATTTTATCTCATCCTGGGTCTGCCTAGTATTTAATGACAGATTTGCTGTATCACTGAAAAACCTCTTCAGTTTTTTTGGGGGTTTTTTTGTGGTACGCGGGCCTCTCACTGTGCGGCCAGGGAAGCCCAGCCTCTTCAGTTTAAATCTCTGCCAAAAAGGTTAAGACAATAGCCTATAACAAAAATGTCCCCCCAAATTTTCTGTGGATTGTAGCTATCCTAAGGATATTCGGTATAAACATGAATACTTGAAGAAAACTCATTTGTGACACACAACACTGGTGCTGATTTTTTTCTTACTATAAAAAAAAAAAGCCTTAGATATTTGGTATATCCTTGAACCCAAAAATACCTTCTCTAAAAATTTAGATATAGGGGATTCCCTGGTCGCACAGTGGTTGAGAGTCTGCCTGCCGATGCAGGGGACACGGGTTCGTGCACGGGTCCGGGAAGATCCCACATGCCGCGGAGCGGCTGGGCCCGTGAGCCATGGCCGCTGAGCCTACGCGTCCGGAGCCTGTGCTCCGCAGCGGGAGAGGCCACAACAGTGAGAGGCCCGCGTGCCGCAAAAAAAAAAAAAAAAAAATTAGATATAAACATAGATATAGCTATGAGGGGGCTCAACAAAGCTTTGTTTATAGTAATAAAAACTTGGAAACAACTATAGAGAAATGTTTAATCTATACTATGGGATACTATGCAAAGAAAACGGTGTTATAGAAAAATATCAAAGAAATATTTGTAATACATTACATTAAAAAGTTGGTTTCAAATTAATATAAACTATGATCTCATGTTAATAGGAAATACGATAAAAATTGTAACATTGTAATATTCACCTTCTTCCTCCCTCTACCTCCAAAATGAATCCAGTCTTTGCCTGCCCAGGTTACCAGTACTGCTGCGTCCATGACCCCCAGGCTACCTATACCATCCCCATCAATGACATCTTACCTTAAGAAAAGAGTTCTGTTTTTCTCAGACAAATTCTTTGAGTTTTGTCATGTGTAATCTGGGTAATGGAGAGAGAGACAGAACTAAAGAAGAAGAAAAAGGAGGACTTATATCTAAAAGGCAACTGAATCTACATAATAAAGTGCTAATGTAGAGAAAAGGTATCTTGAGCTGGGGAAGAGGAAGAGTTTCCTATAGGGGATGTAGAACAGCATCAGGGTGTGAGGAAATGGGACAGAAGAGGAAAGTTGTGAAAACTTAGTATGGAAATGTATTTGAACCCCTTCATGGTTTTGTAGAAGTGGCAATAAAGAATTCGATTTCTTAAACATTAATTTTGCTTTTGCTGGACCCAAAACTGCATGAGGGGCTTACATTTATTAGGATTATATTTATACGCACATCCACAAGGAAAAAGAGATGCAGGTTTATCCACTAAGATATTAATATGATGTGAATGACATGGTTTTATTCTTTTTACATATCTATATTTTCTAAATTCTCTAGCTTTGTGTGCATATATATAGAATGTTTTTCATTTACTCTTCAATTACCTCTTTGAAGTAGACACCATTATGACAACTATTTCACAGATTAGGAAACTAAGGCATGGAGAGAGAGGTTTGGCAACTTACCCAAAGTCACACAGCCCCGTAGTTGCAGTTAGGAAATGACCCCAACCAATCTGACTCCAGAACCAGTGCCCCAAACACTGACACCAACTACATAGCTTCTTATTCTTTTTTATTTTATAAATTTATTTTCAAATGAAATATTTCCATTCTACAACAAAGTATAATAACGAGACTGAAATAACCAATATTCAGATACCCATCATGCCACCCTAATAAATCCTAATGTTTTGCCATATTTTCTTTAGATACACGTTTAAAGAAAAAGCATTATAGATACAACTAAAATGTTTGTTTTAGTAGGGAAGACCATATTAATTAAAAGCAATGAAAGGCCAGATAACTAGTAGACTGTATTTATCCATATCCCACTGAAGTCTGCCCACCCCGTAATCAACAACAGGAAGCTCTGAGGATACGGTGACTGACTCTCATTTTTTTTAAGGGGGGTGGAATTAGCCAAAGAGAATGTGAGATGGTGGCAATGGGAAGCATTTTTTACCCTAACTTCGGCCCCACTTCGAACGAAGCAACAGCTTATCTTGAATCTGGTGTTTATCATTTCCTTGCATATTTTGTATAATCCTACCACACATGTAGATTTTCATTAAATATAGCATTGTCTGGCCTGCCTTTAGGAATTATATACATAGGGTCATAATGTGCAATCAAAATGTACACAATGGTCAGTGTTGGTCCCTCCCTCTCAATCTCAGTCTATTGCCTCTTCAACATGCTTTAATTTTTTTGTCCCTTTGTCTCTCCGTGCTGCATTCTGAGTGAATTCTTCAGTACTACTTTCCAATTCATTAATTCTCCCTGTAAGTATTTATATAAAGAAATTTTGTATTTCAAAGACTACAGTTTTTTTTTTTCTATTTTCCAGGATTTCTAATTCATCCTTTTTCATTTCAGATTTCATTCCTGTTACTTTTGTTCTACAGTGTCTTATTTTCAGTGAATTTTATTTCTTCATTTTTCTTCTTGAATACCTTAAACATATATAGTTAGTTCAAAGTCTTTGTCAGATAAATTAATAAAATAAAATTAATAAATTTAATAAGTTAATCTCGTCTATAATGAATTCATGTCTTTCTTACCATTAGATTCCTTTATATGTTTACAGTTATTAATTTACAGGTTTAGTTTAAATCAAATGGATTTTGTTTTCATTTTCTCTTTCTCCCACTTTGCTGTCCCTCATTCTAAGAGTTTTGAAGCTGCGTCCACATAGTGCTCCAGACCCCAATCCACAACGCAACCTCATAAGAATAGTTTAGAAATGCCCTGGGGGGCTTTTGGTAGCACAGTGGTTAAGAATCTGCCTGCCAATGCAGGGGACACGGGTTCATGCTCTGGTCCGGTAAGATCCCACATGCCGCGGAGCAACTAAGCCCGTGTGCCACAACTACTGAGCCTGTGCTCTAGGGCCCATGAGCCACAACTACTGAAGCCCGTGCGCCTAGAGCCCGTGTTCTACAACAGGAGAAGCCACCGCAGTGAGAAGCCCGTGCACCGCAACGAAGAGTAGCCCCCACTCGCCGCAACTAGAGAAAGCCCGCGTGCAGCAATGAAGACCCAATGCAGCCAAAAATAAAATAAATAAATTTATATATATATTAAAAAAGAGGGCTTCCCTGGTGGCGCAGTGGTTGAGAGTCCGCCTGCCGATGCAGGGGACACGGGTTCGTGCCCCGGTCCGGGAAGATACCACGTGCCGCGGAGCGGCTGGGCCTGTGAGCCATGGCCGCTGAGCCTGCGCGTCCGGAGCCTGTGCTCCGCAACGGCAGAGGCTACGACAGTGAGAGGCCCGCGTACTGCAAAAAAAAAAGAAAAAGAAAGAAAAATGAAATGCCCTGGGGTGATAATTGGGATATTTCCAATAAAGTCACCGAGTCAGCAGGCGGTTTGGTTCGGTTGCTGGTCAAACCATTCAGATTGGGATGCCCTTCCAACAATCAGCATGTCAAACATGCAAAATCTCTTCTGCAAAATAATGTATACCACTTATGTTAATTCACAAGAGCATCATAATAACTACTCTGCGTCACATACATAATTTAAAGACAACTACGTAACGCCTTTCTGTTTTCCCAACAGAAGTGATCACATGCTAAGCTGTCCTCTCACCTTTCTGTCTGAGTTAGCAACATTTTCTCAAGTATCTTCCAGTGCACATACTTTTCTTGATGAGCTTTTGGCTCTGGTCTCTCTTTCATATGTGAATCATTAAGCCAGACTCCTGTAATTCTATTGTGTATCTGATGTCTCTTCTTTCCAGCAACTTCAAATTCACCTGTATGAAGCAAAACATCTGGTTGCTGGACATGACTTCACAAGTCTGGTATTCTGATTACCTTGTCAGTTATCATGAAGACAGCAAGCCATCCCATCATTAGAAGACTGGCTTCCTCTCCTCTTATTTATTTATTTTTCCTCCCCTCCCCTACCTCTCCTTTTAGTTGAACGCATAAGAAGAGCCAAAGCCTCTAGTGTATATGAAACCAGTGACATTTGCATTCCCTGCAGGCACACCCTCTTATCCTCACTAGCCCTGGCTTTATTGCATCTGAGGATTGAAAACTTGTTTTCAGACTTGATTACAAAATTGTTTCAAAGATGTTATGCTTGAATAAATTGTCTGAAAAGAAATGACTGAAAACCTTCTTAATGGGCACAGTTTTAGCTCCTTCTTCCCCAAGATGCCAAAACATCTTACAAGAAACATGAGAGTTAAGTATATATTTTTTGTTTGTCACATGGAATCTATCCCATTGCCTTGGAGTTACATCTCATACGTTTTACCTCATGCTTGTTGGTTGCATTTCATTATTTTAATCGGTATGCATCAACCCTGGGGAATATTGGAAAGAAGGAAATTCAAGCACAGCCTTATAGTATAGTGCAGTGTGAGAGAAAGGGCGCAGGATTTGTTTCTTAGCCTCTATGGATCTCAGTTTACTATCCATTCAATCAGGAATGTAGTACTTTTCTCACAGGAGCTGTGACAAATGTATACAAAATCTTTGAAAACTAAAGTGCTAGAGCATTTTTCATCACTGTTTTAATTATAATAAAATTATACAATAATGGTGCAGGAAGGGACCTTGGAAATAAACTAGTTAGGATTTAAGTGATGGGGAAACTGGGGACCAGAGGGATTAAATGACCTACTCGTAGACATACAGCATGTTGGGGGCAACTCAGACTTTGAATCCTTCTCAGATACTCTCACTACTACAAGGGCCATGCAGATAAAAAGAGAGAGAGGCTGGCTGCCAGTTGAGGGATCAGTGGAGTGTACTGGAACTGGACTGTTGGGAACTGGAAATGCATATGCCCCATTCAGAGAAGACAGATAATATTTGTTTCTGGGTAATTTTTTACCATATCACCATGTAGGTCCAAGATTGCCAGATCTTCTGATTCTTTCTAGAAAGTTCAGAAATCTAGATTTTTTTGATATGTAAAACCTCCTAATTTTTAAATGATTTTTTTTTTTTTTTTTTTTTTTTTTTTTTTTTTTGTGGTATGCGGGCCTCTCACTGCTGTGGCCTCCCCTGTTGTGGAGCACAGGCTCCGGACGTGCAGGCTCAGCGGCCATGGCTCACGCGCCCAGCCGCTCCGCAGCATGTGGGATCCTCCCAGACCGGGGCACGAACCCGTGTCCCCTGCATCAGCAGGCGGACTCTCAACCACTGCGCCACCAGGGAAGCCCTTTAAATGATATTTCAATTTTCTAAATAATGTTGTGTAGGTCAAACAATATCCGAGTGTCAAAATTAGCCCATGATTTACCAATTTGCAACCTGTGGAAATGTCCTAATTCTTTCTCATGGTATCAGAGGCCTTTTGTGATCCAGCCCGCTTCCTTCTCAGCTCACTTTCTAACTGTCCTTGCCTGTGCTTAGGCGCCAGCAGCACTGAACAGCTTATAATTCTACAAACACACCTACTGATTCTAACGAACATGCCCACTGACTGTCACTTGCTCATGTTGTACCTTATGCCTGCAATGAACGTTTCTCACATATTATATCTTATCTTTCTACCGGGAACTAATCTCTGAACAGTCTCCCCACCACAACACCACATAATGTGTTCATCCATTATATTCTTACATTGTCCTGCATGTATTCTTGCATTTACCTCATAGTATGGCAAGTACTTATTTTATGTCTGTTGTTCCAATCAAAGTCTCAACTAATGTTGAGAAAGTAAACTCTTCATTCTTATTCCAATGTGACCATTGATCACCCTTCCTGAACCTCACTCTGCTTCTTGACTGGTCTTTGACTCAAAGTACTGCTGATCTGCTGAAAGAGATGCTGAAATCTCTCCGTGGATGATTTCATGAAGGACACCCTCCCCAAGGACTCAGGTAACTTTATCTCTTCTTTTGATGGGAGGCTGTGTAAAGCAGTCCATCTCCTGAGCACAGTCCTCCGTTCACCACCTGAGGCCAGCGTATTCCATGTTCAGGTCCTGCCCTTTTATGTTGTTTTCACTTTTGCTCCTGTCCTATTTGTCCTCAAAAGTAGTGAAGCTTTCCCTAACTGGTACTGGTCACTAAAGCTAACTCTTGGAGCTCTCATCTGATTCACTGCAGTTTGGGATCTCACACAGAACTATGATCCTTCACTGCAACAATGACAGGTCAATGAGGGGGGAAGTGGAGGGTGAGGTCAACTCTACCTGAATTGTATGGAGCTATGGGGGATGATAGATTGATCAAAGGAAAATCGTGGTGCCGTTAACTGAAGAAAGGTAAATGAATGCCAGACAGACAAATACACAGATAATCACTGCACTAGATCCTCTTAATGCCCAGTCCAAGATTTCTTCCACAGCTCCCTATTATCCCAATCTGAGTGGCTATGTGATTGTCTACCTTCAGATTCTTGATGTTTCATCAGAATAAACTCTGATTTGGGTTGTTTATCATAATAAAGCCTTTGATGTACAGTTGGAAATAATTCACTTTAAATTGGCAGGACCATGGACAGCACCCAAGTTTGCACCATAAATTCTTTTTTTTTTCAATTTATTTTATTTATTTTTGGCTGTGTTGGGTCTTCATTGCTGCGCGTGGGCTTCCTCTAGTTGCGGCAAGCGGGGGCTACTCTTCATTGCGGTGCACGGGCTTCTCATTGCAGGGGCTTCTCTTGTTATGGCGCGCAGGCTTAGTTGCTCCATGGCATGTGGGATCTTCCCGGACGAGGGCTCAAACCTGTGTCCCTTGCATTGGCAGGCGGATTCTTAACCACTGCGCCACCAGGGAAGCCCTAAAATCTACTCTTTATCATCATAAATTGATCAATAATGGGGTGCGCAAAGACTATGTGTTGCTTGTACGTTTTCAGATCTTGAAAATGTGTATTTATAAGGAAAGCGATTGCACCCTCTGCAGATATTTAGCAAGTTTGGCAGGAAATCATTCACATTTGACAGCCTCTGTGTCCTTGTTTCAAGTGGATTTTGGCACTTACATCTTTGGCCCTGTAATCCTATAAGGGATTTGAACTGCAGAAATGCCTGGTATGATGCTGGATTAAAAATCCAAGACCTGGATTCTGGACCCGTAGCTCCTTCTGTATATATGACTATGGTGTACAGCACTTGTTAGGACTCCAGTGGATACAGAAACCCAACTCAAGGCCACTTAAACACCAAGGTCCATAGATTCTATGGGAGAACTGAACCACCAAGTTGCAGGAGATCAGAAATGCACCTGAGCACCTGGAACAATCAGGGACTCAGGCTCAGTCAGGACTCACCTTTCACCTGGTCTCTGCTCCTCCCAGAATGCTGGCTTTGTTCTCCTTTTTTCAGACTGGTTTTCTCTGCCTTTCTCCGGTCTATATTGTTACATTTATTTATTCACTCAGTAGTTGTTGCCTTTAAGCCTGACTGCATGGCAGGCACTGCTCTAGGCACTAGGGAAATAGTAGTGACAAGGAAAATGTCTGCCCTCAAGGAGCTCGTGTTCTCGTGGAGTGGAGAAAGTCACAGAACAAATGAATGTACAAATAATATATAAGGTAGTGTTAACTGCTATGGAGAAAAATAACCAGTATAAGAAGTTAGGGAGTGCTGAGTGGTTGTGGTGGTAGTAGTGGTGTGTGTTATTTTATAAAAGTGGTCAGGGAAAGTGTTCTAATATTTGGTTATATATGAACAAACCATGAAGTTAGGGAGAAATTAGTAAGAATATTTGGTGGAAGAGTAAACACAAAGACTTGTAAGTGGGAACATACTCTTAACATGTTCAAGGACAAGCAAGGGGCCAGTGTGCTAGAGTAGAAGTGGGAGAAAAGAAGAGTGCTGAGAGAAACGATCAGAAAGCTAACAATGCCCAGACTATATAAATCCAAGATCATTGAAAGGATCTGGGTGTTTACTCTGCGATGGAAAGTCACTGGAAAATATTGAGCTGAGAAGTGAAAGGATCTGATTCATGTTTTAGTAGAACCACTCTGGCCGCTGCATGGAGAGGAAACTGTAGGGGGGCAAAGTGGAGGCCTGGGGCCTATTTAGGAGGCTATTTCAATAATCTAGATAAGAGATAACGTGGTAGAGTGGGTGAGAAATGGTCGGAGGCTGAATATATTCTGAAGGTAGTCAACATGATAGGCTGAAGTATTGGATGTGGAGGTAAAAGAGGAGAGAACCAAAGGTAGCCCAAGATAAGAGAGTAGAAGAAGCCTGGACTGAGCCCCAGATGTCTTCAACTGTTAGAGATTGGGAGCTGGGAACAAATCTGCAAAGAAGGCTCAGAAGGAATAGTCAGCAAGGTAGCAGGAGAAGCAAGAGACAGTGATATCCCACAAGCCATCTGGAGAAAATGCAGGAGGAGGAATTGATGAACCATGCTAAATGCTGCTGAATGGTGGGGAGAAATGAGGCCTGAGAACTGACTACTGGATAGGACCACAGGGGGTCATAGGTGAGCTTGATAAGAGCTGATTCCCATGAAATAATGGAGACAAATGCTCTAAAAGCTGTACCACTGAAGAGGTGCTGAATTCTCAGTTCTAGTTTTTAAAATCCTAAAGATGGACCCTGATTAATGTGGCTCAGATCAAGCACTCACCTTTAGACCAAAAAACTATGGCCAAGGGGAAGGGTAATTTGACAGGTTAGTGGTAGACTGATCAACAGTGGGGGTTCTCAGGCTGTAATGTAGGAACATGGGCACCTAAGATATATGTGCAGATGAAGGAAGGGGGAAGGAAGGAGGAAGGGGAGGTCACCAAGGCTCTCCCCAACATTGGGTCTGTAACTTAAACTTTAATTATAAAATGGGGTTAAAAGTCCCAGTTTTACAGAACTGGTGTCAAAATCAGATCAAAAAAGAGAATGTGATGAATGAACTCTGCACATACTGTAACTTCTATACAAGCATGATAGGTTACCACAACAAGCATATTGGTTACCATCATGAGGACAAAATGGAAGTGCAGACCCATGTGGCACATCTTCAGGCATCACTCCCTGGTCACATTGTGCCCCATAAAGAAGCATATATATTTTAAACAACTATAGCTGGATGTTTTGGCTAGAAGAACACAATTCTTTTCCCCAAGTTTAAACACTGGGAGCTCTTAGGAAAATGTACTCCTCCTAGCTCTAAAGCAGAAAATTGAAAAAGCCATCCCAAGAGTAGCATAAGTCAGAAAAGACAGACAGAAAGACAGAAAGAAAGGAAGGAAGAGAGGAAAGAAGACTGAAGAAAAAGAAAAGAAATGGGAAAAGAAAAAAAAAAGAGAAATCATTGGCAAGG
>NW_006779719.1:32922-36700 GCF_000442215.2 Lipotes vexillifer
ATAAAAGAGGGAAAAAAAGTTGATTTCATTTATATATATTATTTTATTTATATATTATTCTTATATATAAATACATGTGTATGTATACATTTATATATGTACATGTGTATATGAATAGATATATGTATATATTCATAAATGTGTGCATAGGTAGAGGGGTATGTAATCTGTCCCACACTGGACTATGAAGAAAGAAGATTAAATTTTATGTCCTCCTCCTAAATCATATAACTGAACAGTAAACTGCTTCTTATACTGCAAAACACTGTGTTTACTAGTAATATAGATCAAGAAGAATGAAAGACAATGAAAAGTTAAAAAAATTAAAACTGAAAAAGAAGAAGAATCCCCTATATGCACTGGGGATTTGTCCTTATTCTTTCTTTCTATTTCTGACAAGGCATTTCAAATCTGAAGTCGTTTAAAGATAAAAGAGATCTTGAAGAGCACTAGCTCCAAATGAGCCCAATTAGTCCATGACTGTATGTTATGAGCTTAAGGGGGCTTATTAATTCTTTGATATGAAATGAGCCCTATTTTAAGAAAGGTTTGAGGAAACCTCTTTCCTATCCTCAGAGAATTAATAATTTTTAAGAACTGCTAAAACCTGTCTGACTTCTTCTCTGGGAATTGTATTTTACCAAATCAGGAATTCTCTGACAAGTTCAGAATGTGAATATGTTACTCTTTTTCTGTGATATTCTCACCTTCTAAAATGAACCACACGGGGACTTCCCTGGTGGTGCAGTGGTTAAGAATCCGCCTGCCAATGCAGGGGACACGGGTTCAAGCCTGGTCCAGGAAGATCCCATATGCCACAGGGCAACTAAGCCTGTGTGCCACAACTACTGAGTCTGCATTCTAGAGCCTGCGAGCCACAACTACTGAGCCCATGTGCCCCAACTACTGAAGCCTGCATGCCTAGAGAACGTGTTCCACAACAAAGAGAAGCCACCGCAGTGAGAAGCTTGCGCACTGCAACAAAGAGTAGCCCCCACTCACCGTAACTAGAGAAAGCTCGCGTGCAGCAACGAAGACCAAACACAGCCAAAAATAAATAAATAAAAATAAATAATTTAAAAAAAAAGAACCACACACATCAAGATAAAAGACGTTGAAGTTTTGAAACCTCAGACATAAAGTGAGTTAGTATCAGATTAGACTTTATTATCTTCTGTGTTTCCTTTATAATCATGCTTATTACTATGTCATCCCTATATTCCCGAGAGAGATAAATTCCCATGATGTTTCTCTTTTTTAATATAAATTATCTATACTTCTTCCATAGGGGATATATTTTCCACTTATGACACCTAAAGAACTAATCTCATAAGAGCCTTTAAGACAGAGTAAAATAAAGAATTAAATTGTTAAAATGTCCATACTAGCCAAAACCATTTATAGATTCGATGTAACCCCTATCAAGATTCCAATGGCAGGACTTCCCTGGTGGTGCAGTTGTTAAGAATCCACCTGCTAAAGCAGGGGACACCAATTTGATCCCTGGTCCAGGAAGATCCCACATGCCACAGAGCAACTAAGCCAGTGCACCAAAACTACTGGGCCTGTGCTCTAGAGCCCACGAGCCACAACTACTGAGCCTGCGTGCCACAACTACTGAAGCCTGCGCACCTAGAGCCCGTGCTCCCAACAAGAGAAGCCACTGCAATGAGAAGCCTGCGCACCGCAACAAAGAGTAGCCCCCGCTCACAGCGACTAGAGAAAGCCCATGCGCAGCAATGAAGACCCAGAGAAGCCAAAAATAAAAAATTAAATTAAATTAAAAAAAAAAGAAAGATTCCAATGGCAATCTTTACAGAAATAGAAAAAAAATCTTAAAATTCATATGGAACCACAAAAAACCCTGAATAGTCAAAACAATTCTCAGAAAAAAGAACAAAGCTGCAGGCATCACACATCCTGATTTCAAACTATATTACAAAACTATAGTACTCAAAACATTATGGTATTGGCATAAAACAGACACATGAAACAGAATTGAAAGCCCAGAATTAAACCCATGCATGTACAGGCATCTCATATTTGACATGGGAGCCAAGAATACTCAATGGAGAAAAGATAGTCTCTTTAATAGACAATGTTGGGAAAGCTGAATATTCACACGTAAAAGAATGAAAGTGGACTCCTATCTTTGTTTGTTTGTTTGTTCTGTTTGTTTGTTTTTTGCGGTATGCGGGCCTCTCACTGCTGTGGCCCCTCCCGCTGCGGAGCACAGGCTCCGGATGCGCAGGCCCAGCGGCCATGGCCCACAGGCCCAGCCGCTCCGTGGCATGTGGGATCCTCCTGGACCGGGGCACAAACCCGCGTCCCCCACATTGGCAGGCGGACTCCCAACCACTGCGCCACCAGGGAAGCCCGTGGACTCCTATCTTACACCACTCACAAAAATTAACTCTAAATGGATTAAAGACTTGTAAGACCTGAAACCATAAAGCTCCTAGAAGAAAACATAGGGAAAAAGCTCCTTGACATCAGTCTTGGCAATGATTTATGGATATGACACCAAAGCACAAGTAATGAAAACAAAAATAAACAAGTGGGACTACATCAAACTAAAAAGCTTCTGCACAGCAAAAGAAACAATCAACAAATGAAAAAGCAACCTGCAGTATAGGAGAAAATATCTGCAGACAATATATCTGATAAGGGGTTAATATCCAAAATATATAAGGAACTCAATGGCAAAAAAAACCAAATAATCCAATTTTAAATGGGCAGAGACACTGAATAGACATTTTTCCAAAGAAGATATTCAAATGACCAACAGGTACATGAAAAGGTGCTCAGTCAACATCACTAATCATCAGGGAAATACAAATAAAAACCACAATGAAATATCACCTCCTACCTGTTAGGATAACTATTATCAAAAAGACAAGAGATAACAAATGCTGAGGAAGATACAAAGAAAAGGGGATGTAAACTGGTGTAGCTACTATGGAAGACAATATGGAGGTTCCTCAAGAAATTAAAAATATAACTACCATGTGATCCAGCAATACCACTTTTGGGTATGGATCCAGCAGAAATGAAATCACTCTCTAAAAGGGATATGTGTACCCCAGATTTACTGCAGCATTATTTACAATAGCCAAAACATGAAAACAAACTAAGTGTCCACCAATGGATGAATAGATAAAGAAAATGTGGTGCATATTGTATATATACAATGGAATATTATTCAGCAATGAGAAAGAAGAAAATCCTGCCACTTGCAAAAACACGAATGAACCTTGAGGGCATTATGTTAAGCAAAATAAATCAGAGAAATACAAATAATGTATGATCTCACTTACATATGGAATCTAAAAAAACAAAAAACAAACTGAAATAGAAACAGCAGATTGGTGGTTGCCGGGTGGTGGGGTGGGAAAAATGGGTGAAGATAGGTACAAACTTCTACTTTTAGGATTAATAAATTCTGCGGATGTAATGTACAGCATGGCAACTACAGCTAACAATACTCTATTGTATATTTAAAAGTTGCTCAGAGAGTAGATCTTAAAAGTTCTCAGCCCACACAGAAAGAATTGTAACTATGTGAGGTAATGGATATGTAATCTAACCTTACTGTGGTAATCATTTCACAATATATAAATGTATCAAATCATAACACTGGACACCTTAAACATACACAATGTTGTATGTCAATTATATCTCAATAAAGCTGGAAAAAAAGACTTAAATGTTCTCAAACTGGTATTAAAATTAGTAAAAGTAATTTTATCTCTCTTAGTTACAGACTAGATTCCCTACA
>NW_006779719.1:36780-46657 GCF_000442215.2 Lipotes vexillifer
TACACTTTGAAATGCCTCTCTACTCTTTTTCCCAACTCTCACTCAGATTTTAACAGTCTGTGTCATAGGTGTTATTAGTTTGAATTCTTTGCTGCCCCTCCTTCCAGGCCCCTCCCTCTGGAAGGTTATACATCCCTGACCCCTTGACTTCAGGGTTGGTCATGTGACTTGCTTTGGCCATTGAAATATGAGAGAAAGTAATGTGTACAATTTGGGTAGAGCTTTAAGAGCCATCACATGGCTGCCATCTTCTCTTTTCCCTGACCACAAGACCAGCAATGTTCCACCTAGACTGCTCTCTTACTGTGAGTCCTAAAATGAAGACAAATTGGAGCTGAGCTTAAATGGACCCCTGATGGATACACAGCATGAACAAGAAATAAATGTTTGTTGCTATAAAGCTCTGAGATTTCAGGAACCATTTGTTACTGCAGCATAACTTAATCTGACAGAAAGTGCTTTATAAATTATTTTACACATTATGTTTATGTAATATAAGTATTACAATAATAGGCAAAAATTATAAGATCTCCAAACTTTCTGGGCTCCTAATTTTCTGGTAGAGTTTTTAAAAATGAGAATAGTAACAAGAGTAAGCCAGGTGAGTTGGAAAATTTGTGTTACAAACCAATAATTCTTAGATTATTTTTGTCCATGAACCACAGTGTTAATATTACATTTATTTTAGGTCAATAAAAGGACTCCCCAGGGCTGGAGGGGTCTGGTCATTTTACAAGAGGAACTCTCAGAACACACCTACTAGACCAGACTACTCAAGTGTAGTCTGTTATCTTTTCTTCATCATTCTTCAATGAGATAAGCCCAGAAATTAGGAGTGTGTGTTCAGAAGCTGTTATAGCAATTTGACATTACCAGAACAACCAAACTCAAGGTTATTCAAATTGTCTTCTTGAGTGAGGTAATAGAACAGTGTGTGCATTGTCAAAATGATGTGGTGAGTCACATGTGGCACAAGGTGCATACTAAGATTGGTCTTCCACAGATCAGACACACACACACACACACACACACACACACACACACACAAATCCTGGCTCTTCACCACAGACAATTTGAAAAGCATTGACCCAGAAGCTGCCTGGAAGTCATCAGAACAATCATTGCACTTAGCATGATAAGAAACCTAATACAGGACCTAAACTACACAGAAACACTATAAGCAAAGTTGAACTGTTCTCTTGGGAAAATCCATGGCCATACTAACAATCTTCCTGACATTATCTGTCCCACTGGAGATTTATAAAGGCAGACAGTAGTAATAACATTTCTTAATTACCCACTGTGTGTGGAACACTGTACAATTCTCAGGTTATGAAATACTGTGTCATAGAATGCAGAATACATTTTCTCTCAGAAGCAATTTTACTAATGGGGGGGAGAATCCTAGCCAGCTGATTCACTTTGCTATAAAGCAGAAACTAACACACGTTGTAAACCAATTACCCTCCAATAAAGGTGTTAAAAAAAAAGTTGACTTGATCTAAGAAGTAGCTGAACTCTATAATGTTTTATACTAATTTAACTTTTGGGTCTCTAGAACAGAAATTAAGGTGATAGGGTAAGAAGGAGGGGAAAGAGAAATTGTTAAACTATGCTAAACTTTTCTCTTAGACTCTCTCACCTTCTTTTATTATCTTCTATCTCTCCATGTCTTCTCAGCCAACCCTCTCTCCTCTTATGTTCCCCTAGTCTTCCAAAACATACCACTCATCAAAATTATTTCATTCCCTTTCCTTCAGTGTAGGCAATTTCAAGTATTAAGGAAATAAGTAGATTGGATTATTTTACACGTAGGTGTAGATGACTAATGACCTCTTTATCCTTCTAGAGGTACCTATCTTTTTTTAGAGAATATGCTTATTTTAACTCAAACCTCAAAGGAGAAGTAAAAGGAAATGAAAAGAATATGTTTGGGAAAACAGAGGAAACTATTCTAGGTCAAGGAGGCAGGAAGACTCTTGTCCGAGTTACCTCCTGCCAATCACTTCCTGCTTTTCACAATTTCCCCCCTTTTTCTATTTCTTACATAGAATCTCCAAGTTCTTTTCATACTGACTCTCAACACTAAAAATGGAGGCGGTCATTGGTAAAAAGGAATCACTTGTACATGAGGTATAAGGCAAGGACAGTTTGCATGAGTGAGAACTGAGGGAGGAAATACACAAATAGTTGGAAGAGAAAATATTTGGAACACCATAGATGTTGAAAGCTGAAATCAGAGACCTTAGAGATTACCTGACCCAGTATATCCCTGAAAGACAGCAGGCCCTGGGCTCAGTGTCTTCAATAGGCAATGATCTCTTTGTAGCATTTAAATGAAAACAAATTGTTTTGTTTTCACTCTTTTTTATTTTTACCACGATCTTGGAAGGTGGTGTTGCTTTTCAATTTGTGATAGTGATAATTTTCTTTTAAAATACATTAATTTAGGAAAAATAAAATTAGTTCAAGGAAAATCTTAGGTAAATAGTATAAGTGGTACATAGATGTGGAAAAGAATTATGAAGGTGGTATGCAGAATCTTGAAGCTGGGGAAACAGTGATCTAGCTTGAATGAACTTCACACTTGAATTTAAAACTGAGGAGAGAGATATGCAGGGGAAAGGGGCAGGGGTGACCCAGAAATGGTATTAAGATAACACACAAACCTGTCTTCTGTAGGTAGTGTAGTTAAATTCCTCCAAACAGCCCCATGTGCAGAAACTATAAAGGAATGTTAGAGCTTATAAGCTGCAGTGACACATCACTTAGGAACCTCTGTTATATTTGCACACTCACCCTACAGCATTACCAGAATCAAGGCATCTTTTTACCTCTTCCTCCTATGAGACAACCCTTAGGGATTTCCCACTATTTACAGATTTTTAGCACACGTTTCTATTTGTGGCCAGAAAAAGGATAATCCTATAAGAATAATACAGGAAGTTTACACATGATATTGTATATATTTTTAGTCTAAATAACAATAATAAACAACAATTCAGCATGATCTGGCTTAATTCAGGTGTTGCCAATAACTATGGGCATACAGTATGAATTTATACTGAGTCAGTGTGTAAGAGTTTTAACCATTCATGTAAAATAGCTTTGGTTGAGCTCAACAAAGGTTTATTAAAAGCCAAAATATGGGGCTTCCCTGGTGGTGCAGTGGTTGAGAATCTGCCTGCTAATGCAGGGGACGCGGGTTCGAGCCCTGGTCTGGGAAGATCCCACATGCCGCGGAGCAACTAGGCCCGTGAGCCACAACTACTGAGCCTGCGCGTCTGGAGCCTGTGCTCCGCAACAAGAGAGGCCACAAGTGAGAGACCCGCGCACCGTGATGAAGAGTGGCCCCCGCTCGCCGCAACTAGAGAAAGCCCTCGCACGGAAACGAAGACCCAACACAGCCAAAAATAAATAATTAATTAATTTTAAAAAAAAAGCCAAAATATGTTCCAGGAATTGTGCTAGGTGTTGAGGAATCATGATCAAAAAGATTCAGTCCCTGCCTCCAAGGCATCCACAGTTGTACAAATTAAATATGAGCCATGCTATATTCACGACATTTTTCATAGTTCACAAAACAGTTTCACTTTGGATTACTTAATACTTACAGAAGCACTGTGATGTAAAAGATATTACTGTTATCCCCACTTTACAAACAAGGAAACTAAAACTTAGTCAAGTTGACTTGCCCAAGGTTGTTAACAGCACTATCAGTAAGCAACAGAGAAAAGTCTTGAACCCAAGAATCCTGCTTCCAAATCAGTGCTTTTCCAGCAATACCAGCCACCTGAAATTATTTCTCTCACTTTTCTGCTTCTGGCTGTAATGAAGCAACATGTGCTCCTGTTGAGAACAACTTGAAAAGCCAGAAAAAAATACAAAAATGAAATCTATTTAAAGGCAGTAAGTCTATTTGACATCATTAGAAAATTGCCTTAGCAGCCACAATTTTAGAGTACAAGATCAGAAAGAGGAGGGAACCCCAAAAATGTGGTCTACCAGCCAGAAAAACAGTGTAGAAAAACAATGAACCCAAAAGCTAGTTCTACTTGGGGGGGATTGATAAATTCACAAGTTCCTACCCAGACTGATCAAGAAAAATATGAAGACACAAATTACCAACATGAGGAGGGAAAGAGAGGACGTCACAACAGACCTAAAAGATATTAAGGATATAAGGATATATTATGAACAACTATTATTGTGATAACATAGATGAAATGGACACATTCATTGAAAGACACATATTATCAAAAATTGACCCAAGGGGCTTCCCTGGTGGCGCAGTGGTTGAGGGTTCGCCTGCCGATGCAGGGGATGTGGGTTCGTGCCCCGGTCCGGGAAGATTCCACATGCCGCGGAGCGGCTGGGCCCATGAGCCATGGCCGCTGAGCCTGCGCCTCTGGAGCCTGTGCTCCGCAACGGGAGAGGCCACAACAGTGAGAGGCCCGCATACCGAAAAAAAAAAAAATTGACCCAAGAAGAAATAGAAAACTTGAACAGCCCAATTTCAATTAAAGAAATTGAATTCATAGTTAACAGCTTCCACGAAGAAACTCCAGGCCTAGAAGACTTCACTGGTGAATTCCATCCAACATTTAAGGAAAAAGTAATACCAATCCAAACACATATTTTTGAGAAAATAGAAAAGACAGAAACACTAAATCATTTTATGAGGCCAGTATTACCCTGATTCCAAAAACTGACAAAGACATTAAAAGAAAATAGACTTACAGATTATCCCTCATAACATAGATGTATAACTTCTTAACAAAATATTATCAAATTTAATCTAACAATATATATTTATTATATTGGAATAATATATATCCAATAGGGATAATACGTCATGACAGAAGGGGTTATCCTGGGGATATGTGTTGGTGTATCATTTAGGGTCTAACCAGTAGAGAGAAATCACACAGTAATTTAAATGGGGAAAGTTGGATTTTTTTAAAAAAATCACTAATTCAACAGGGGAGCAACTATAAATATATAAAGAGAATGCTAAAGAATAAACTAGCCCTGACAAAAGTACCCAAGGATGGACAAATTTAGAAGGTCCTTTCCCCAAGGCTGGGACGCATACCCAAGTTGGAGAAGATATAGTTATAGCCTACTTGACAGTGAAAAAGTTCTCTGGGTTGCCCAGGCAAGAACTGGTCCACAGTTACCAGGCAAGCAATAAACACCCTCCCAAGGTTCAGATGGGCCAAAGCTGGTATGTGGGCATGAGGAGGGAGTTCGGCATTAGGAGCCCGGTCACTAAAAGGGCAGCACGAGACCTGGACCATAAACTGTCTGCCCTGGGCCAGAGTAGGATCTAAGACAAAAACAAACACGTTCTTTGAAAGAGAACATAAAATAAAGATACTTCCAGACAAACAAAGACAGTTCATTGCCATGAGACCAACACCACAAGAACTATTAAAGGGAATTCTTCAGGAAAATGAAAAAAGATCCCAAGCCAAAATACAGAATGCAGAAAGGAATTAAGAGCACCAAAAAAGGTAAATACATGAGTAAACCTAAATGAATATTGACTATATGAAAAAAATACTAGTATTACTATTATTAATTGTCTTGTGGGATTTTTATGTAAAATTAAAAATGCATGACAACATAAACATCAAATGTAAACAGAGTTAATATGTTCTAAGGTTTTATTATGTGGGAAGTGCTAATTTATATTACACACTAATAACTCAAGAGTGGATGTAGTAATCTCCAGTATAACCACTAAAGGAATAAAGATTGTATACCAACAAGTTGATTGGAATGATAAAAAATACTTGATTATACATATATATATACATATATATCTATTCTTTTTCAGATTCTTTTCCATTATAGTTTATTAGAAGATGCTGAATATAGTTCACTGTGCTATACAGTAAATCCTTGTTGGTTATCTGTTTTATATATAGTGGTGTGTATATGTTAATTCCAAACTCCTAATTTATCCCTCGCCCCTGCACCTTCCCCTTTGGTAACCATAAGTTTGTTTTCTATGTCTGTGGGTCTATTTCTGTTTTGTATACACTTTCATTTGTATCTTTTTTTTTTGGCTGTGCTGCACACCTCGTGGGATCTCAGTTCCCTGACCAGGAATGGAACCCAAGTCCTCAGCAGTGAAAGCATGGAGTCCTAACCACTGGACCACCAGGGAATTCCCGTCATTTGTATCATTTTTTAAAATTCCACATATAAGCGATATCATATTTGTCTTTGTCTGGCTTACTTCACTTAGTATGATAATCTCTAGGTCCATCTAGTTGCTGCAAATGGCATTATTTCATTCTTTTTTTATGGCTGAGTAATATTCAATTGTGTGTGTATACCACCTCTTCTTTATCCACTCATCTGTCAATGGACATTTAGGTTGCTTCCATGTCTTGGCTATTGTAAATAGTGCTGCAATGAACTTTGGGGTGCATTATCTTTTCAAATTATGGTTTTCTCCAGATATATGCCCAGGAGTGGGATTGCAGGATCGTATCATAGCTCTATTTTTAATTTTTTGAGGAACCTCCATACCATCCTCCATAGCAGCTGTAGGGAGCTTGTTAAATTAACTATGGGTTTATTCACACAGTATAATATTCCGTAGCAGTTCAAAGGAATGAGGAAGATTTCTTTACAATAAGACCTACACAAAGGAGTATTGAACAGAAAAAGGAATGAGGAAGATCTCTGTACGTAACACGGAGGGAGCACCAGGATAAATGAAAAAAAGTGAGGCCTAGAACAGGGCTTGTAAAATGTCACCTTTGTGTAATAAAGGGAAGGAGACTGTAAATATAAATATTTCTTTCTATTTCCTAAAAAGAAGCAACTAAAGGATAAACCAAACAGTAACAGGTATCTGCTAATTGTTACATATGGTGGGTGGTAGGGGAGTAAAGGAAGAAAGGAGATGGAGAATTCTCTGTGCTGTTTTACAGTTTTGACTGAACTATGTAAAAGTTTTACATATTTTAAAAATTATTGAATTTTTAAAAACCAATTTCTAAAATTTGAAAACCACTTCCCTGGCGGTCCAGTGGTTAAGACCCTGAGCTTCCACTGCAGGGGGCACGGGTTCAATCCCTGGTGGGGGAACTAAGATCCTGCATGCCATGCAGTGTGGCCAAAAAATAAAAATATAAAAAAAATTGACACCAAATGGAAACCTATGATTCTAACTGTATATCAAATTCATGGCATAAATACACAGGGCAAATAATTATTTCAAGTGACTTTTTTTAATTCAATTTTTTTACTCAGGTAAAATTCACATAACATACAATTAATCATTTTAAAGTGTACAGTTCAGTGGCATTTGGTGCATTCACAGTGTTGTGCTGTTTTATTATTTTTGACTCTTTGGTGGTTTTCCTTGGAATTCTACCCAAGGGGTTTTTTTCCTTCTAGTTTTGTTGAGGTATAATTGACATACAGCACTGTATAAGTTTCAGGTGTAGAGCATCATGATTTGACTTACATACATCATGAAATGATGACTACAATAAGTTTAGTGAACATCCATCATCTCATAGAGATGCAATATTAAAGAAATAGAAAAAGATGTTTTCCTTATGATGAGAACTCTTAGGGTTTCCTCTCTTAACAAATTTCATATATAATGCACAGCTTTGTTCATTATATTTATCATGTTTTACTTATTTATCTTATAACTGGAAGTTTGTACCTTTTGACCACCTTCATCCAATTCCTTTTCCCCCACCCCCAATGACCACAAATCTGATCTCTTTTTGTATGAGTTTGTCTGTTTGTTTTTGAAGTATGATTGAGCTACGACACTACATTAGTTCCTGGTACCCAACATAATAAATCGATATTTCTATACATTTCAAAATGATCACCATGATAAGAATAGTTATCGTCTGTCACTAAAGATATTACATAATTATTGACTATATTCCTCACACTATACATTTCATACCTGTGACATTTAATTTGTAACTTAAAGTTTGTACCTCTTAATCTCCCTCATCTATTTCTCTCATCCCATTCCCCCAACCCGAGGAAACACCTGTTTATTCTCTGTATCTATGACTCTGTTTCTCTTTAGTTATGTTTGTTGAGTGACTTTCAAACACAGAAATTTGACTATATATCCCTTGTGGTATATATCTGGTTGACAAAAGAACCACAAAGAATTCTTAAGCTGCATTCAGTGGTCTTATTATTAGAAGTAATATTGATACATTTTAAAAACTATTATATATACATTATAGGATTAGGAAATAAATACTTCAATTAATGTCTTTGGGAACCACGATTTTCGAAGTAAAGAGAAAATTGATATGAGTAAAATCAAAGAAGTTTAATCAAAACTCTGTAATCTTAAATTTGAATTGATTCACACCCATTAGGATACCTACTATTAAGATAACAAGTATTGATGAGGATGTGGAGAAACTGGAACCCTTGTGCTTTGCTGGTTGGAATGTAAAATGGTGCAGCCAATGTAAAAAATGGTATGGCAGTTCCTCAAAATATTAAACATAGAATTACCGTATGATCCAGCAATTCCACTTCCAGATATATACACAGAAGAATTGAAAACAGGGACTCAAACAGGTATTTATACACCCATTATCGTAGCAGCATTATTCACAACGGCCAAAATTTGGAAACAACCCAAGTGTTCATCAACGAATGAATGGATAAACAATATGTGGTATATACATCAATGTATACATAATTCACCCTTAAAAAGTAGGAAATTACATGCCACAACATGGATGACCCTTGAGGACATTATGCTAAGTGAAATAAACCAGCCGCAAAAGGGAGAATATTCATAAATATAGTAAGTAGAATGGTGGTTTCCAGGAGCTGGAGGAAAAGGGAGTGAGGAGTTAGTGTCTAATGGGTACAAAGTTTCAGTTTAGGAAGATGAGAAAGCCCTGGAGACAGACAGTGGTGATGCTTGCCGAACAATGTGAATGTACTTAATGTCACAAACTCATACATTTAAAAAGTGTTTACATGGGAAAATTAATTATGAATATTTTACAATAATAAAACAACTGTACAGGAAACATCAGTATGAACTCATTATATATTTGTCTCTTACCATGAAATATGTATTTCTGAGGGCTGTCCACTAAAAAGGTCTAGAAGCATTGACAACCTAGTAGCAATGAGCTCCCCCCATCACCAAGATCATAGCTTCTAAATACTATTCTCCACCAAGAGGAACGCGGACTCTTTTGAGAAATGGCTGATTCTAGCTCCAGGGCAAGAAATGTAAGAGATGGCCTTGGGACATCTTGCTGACCCAGAAAATAAGGACACTACTGAAGACAAATAGTTCTGTCAAAAGGACACAGGAGTCAAAATGAAGGGGCTCCCATTGACCAAAGATGGGACAATTTGAGCAAGGAAAAGAATCATGACTATAACTGACTGAAACACATAAAACCATCCACAACGCATAAATCCATGTGTTCATAATAATACTAACAAAAAATAAAAACACAAAACCTCATCAATCACCATTGGATGTTTCTAGTGTACCAATTCATTACTGAGAAAACCAATAAAGGGAGGAAATTAAGCTTGAATCCTGCCTTTTCCATACAAACTCTATTTCAGGGTAACCAAACAGTTGATGAGGTAGAAATTCTTTTTACGGAAGAATCTCAGCAAATGTGTTCAGAAGGAATGATAGAATTAGAATGAATTAAACAAAATGGTATTAAGCAACCATCACCAACAGATGCCAAAACAATATTCAAAAGGGTTGACGGGTGAATTTATCACGGATGAGTCAGGCTGGCAACATCAGAATCCACTGTTCAACCTTAGCATTGCTAAACATCAAACCTCCAGATCTAATCACCAGCTTAGAGGAAAGAGT
>NW_006779719.1:46760-48047 GCF_000442215.2 Lipotes vexillifer
CAAACCTCCAGATCTAATCCCCAGCTTAGATGAAAGAGTGGAGGTAGAGAAACAAATTAATTGCCACCATGAAGACACACATATACTAAAATTGGAATGAGATTAGCATGGCCCCTTTGCAAGGATAACACACAAATTCATGAAGCGTTCCATATTTTAAAAAAGAAAGGAAAAAAAGAAAGAAACAACCAGCCAAATCCAGAATATGGGGAATTTTGTAGGACAAATGACCCCTGAACAAATGAGATGAGGAGCATCTGTTGTAGAATAAAAGAGACTATGCAAAATTAACAACCCAGTGTAATGTGTGGACTCATTTGGATCTTGGTTTCCAGAGCACTGTCCTCTGTGTTTCTGGTTGGAACTTGCCCCGTGGGCCTTCTTGGTTGAAATCTGCTGCTGTGAAGATGTATTTCTGTCCTTTCATTTACTTTGTTAGAGCCAGAGCCAATGGGCATCTACCCACAGCCTCCGTCTCACCTCAGCTATCGCTAAGTAACAAATAAGTGAGTCTCTCTGCATGAGGCCAGTTCACATGGCTTCCCCCCAGACTCTAAGAGTCCCCTCATCCTGCCATGACCATTCTGTGACTCTCAGCTCAGCATCCCTGCCACCAGGAACTGAAAGTGGTTGAGAAGTGAAATCTCAGAGCCTCTTGCTGTCTGATCACACTGTCCTGCCACATTTGCATTGATGTAGTTGCACCCCAGGTTGGTAAAGGAGAGCCTGGGAAGCAGCCTCATAATAGGGAGTAGGGGACAGCTGCTACCCCCTTTTCTCTAACATACACCCACTTCCTGGATGAAGTCTGCCTGGAGAGAGAAAACAGGACCAACATCTCTCCTTCTCTCCGTTTCTTCCTCCCACCATTCCCTTGACTAGAAAGTGGTAAGTTTTTCTTCTAATTCCCCTATGTCTTAACCTCCTGCTCCAGTAGAGTGACAGCTGCTATAGATAGAAGGGTATCGTTCCTACACTACAGGAAAATTCTGTGAACTGGATCTTTTGATATTCTAGTGGGGAGATGAAGGAATATGGAACATTCTTTCTCACAATTATTATTATTAATATTATTATTATTTATTATTATTATAATATATAATGCAGAAGTGTAATGTTATTACATTTTTATTTCCTTTAAATTCCTTCTATAACAAATCCTAATCTCCTAAGCATATGAACACCTTGGCCTAGCAGGGCAAAGAACATATGCTCAGAAAGGAAAACGAAAAAAGCACATTAATAACTTTCATATCACAACTCTTTTTTTTTTTTTTTTTTTTTGCT
>NW_006779719.1:48095-50404 GCF_000442215.2 Lipotes vexillifer
TAGGCGGGCCTCTCACTGTTGCGGCCTCTCCCGCTGCGGAGCACAGGCTCCGGACGCGCAGGCCCAGCGGCCACGGCTCAGGGGCCCAGCCGCTCCGCGGCACGTGGGATCCTCCCGGACCGGGGCACGAACCCGTGTCCCCTGCATTGGCAGGCGGACTCTCAACCACTGCGCCACCAGGGAAGCCCTATCACAACTCTTATACACATGCGCACACACACACAGAGACTTACTTAGAATTATAATATGCATAGTTTAAGTTTTATCTTTTTAGGTTTAAAAATAATAAATGACTACATCTTCATTGTAAAAAGCAACCCATCCACTGTTTATTACTTTTGCCATCTCAAAACAGTTGTATGTGTGTGTTTACCATTTTCCCATGTAATTTAATATTCTGCTAAAATATCCTTTTCAATCCCTGAATGGTGTTCCATTGTCCAGTGTATTTTTACACACTTAATTAATCTTTAGCCAATCCACTATACTAGACAGTTAAGTTGTTTCCAACTGAGTTGGGATGAACAGCCCTGTAGTATTTTTTTGGTATAAATTTCTAGAAGTAGACTGGTTGAATTAAAGAATACAAACACTTTTGATGGAAAGATTACAAATTGCCTAATTATCCTTAGAAAAATCATAGCATTTTCCAGATCCACCAGCAGTGTGTGACACTGCCCATTTTTCCTTACCTTCTCTAAGTTTATAATTAAAATGTTAAAACTATAAATTTTATAATTGTGAATTTTAAAATATTTTATGCTATTATATACAATGGAACATTACTCAGCATTAAAAAGGAACAAAATTGAGTTATTTGTAGTGAGGTGGATGGACCTAGAATCTGTCATACAGAGTGAAGTAAGTCAGAAAGTGAAAAACAAATACCGTATGCTAATGCACATATATGGAATTTTTAAAAGTGGTACTGATGAACTTAGTGGCAGGGCAGGAATAAAGACACAGACGTAGAGAACAGACTTGAGGGCATGGGGGTGGAAGGGGAAACTGGAATGAAGTGACAGAGTAGCATTGACATATATACACTACCAAATGTAAAATGGATGGCTAGTGGGAAGCAGCTGCATAGCACAGGGAGATCAGCTTGGTGCTTTGTGACCACCTAGAGGGGTGGGATAGGGAGGGTGGGAGGGAGGCTCAAGAGGGAGGGGATATGGGGATATATGTATACATGTAGCTGATTCACTTTGTTGTACAGCAGAAACTAATACAACGTTGTAAAGCATTTATACTCCAATAAAGATGTGAAAAAATAAAATAAAATATTTTATGTTAAAATATCTTTGTTCAGCTGGTAAACAAATATTGGTTTAAATGTTCATTTCTTTGAGTACTAGTGAGATTGAAAATTTTTTCATATGTTTCAAATACGTATTGACCATTTGTATTACTTTAAATGATATCTTCAGATGAGAAAATTGAGGTTCAGAGAGATTAAATGACTTGTTCAAGGACACACAGCTTCTACGAAGCAGATAACTTATTTTTTTCATATTTTAAAATGAAACGGAATTGCTCTTCAGTTTGTCAGAGTAAGCAATAAAGCCTATGGGGCAAAGTTCTGTTGAATCCAAGAGTTCAAGGATATCTAACTAACATGTAAGTCTTTTCAGGCCAAATCATCTTTATAAAATATTGCTTGGAGAACTATTGTGAAGATTTAATGAATTACAGTTCTTTTACTCCTTAATTTTTAATTCCAAGAGAAATCCAAATCAAGATTGGAAGATAAAAAAAGAGATTGCTAAAAAGGGCATCTGAATATGCTGACAGCATCCTTCTTACCATCTATCAGTCATGAATGGCTGCACAGCTGTAGATGCTGAAGGAGACTCTGGTACCCATGACCTCCTTCTCCCCATTACCACAGCCTGAGGACGAAGCATCCAACTGCATATGTTTTATGGTGGTAGAATGCAACCAGCATATTACTTTGAGAGATGCTCAGAAGCTGATGCCTTACTTTTTGTTTCTGAATGCCCCTTTCCATTTCTATCCCAATTAATATATAAGGCCAGGTTGTCACCTGCTCAATTAACCTTGTGTGGCAAAGTCGAAGTCTCCTTTCTTTAATAACTAACAAGAGAGTCCATGAGTTAACAATTTAAAAGGGGGTGGGGTGGGGAACAATAACAATAAAGGAAATGGCATAGTTACTTAAATGGCAGAAAGAAAGGAAGGAAGGGAGGGAGGGAGGGAAGGAGGAAGGAAGGGAGGGAGGGAGGAAAAGAGCAAGCAAGCGCACTGGCAAAATGTAATCTAGTAAGAACTGGCCAAAGGTGTATTTC
>NW_006779719.1:50414-63266 GCF_000442215.2 Lipotes vexillifer
AGGAACGTGAGGGACCTGCAGAAAGGGAGATGTTAACATCTACTGGAGGGGGTAAAATTCTAACACTTCTTTCTAGTTGGCTTTAGGATCTTATCCCAGGGGAGTGAAGTTTTTGTTCCAGGAGCTGAGTGGTCAAGATCCCCTCAGGTAGAGTTTACAAGGGAGATGCCTCTTCACTCTCGTCGAATTTGTGATCATTTGTGTCCATGACTATCCCAGGCTAAGAAAGTAAGAAAGAATGGAACTTGAGCACTAGGGGTCTCCAATTTCCCCCCTTCCCAAAGTGATGCTTCCTACACCATTTCTTGTCTTAGGCAGAGAAATAACATAGAATTATTAAGTTCCAGTAGCAGCAATGGGGAGAGGATTCGAGAGTTCAACCACTGCCCCATAAAATGTATGCAGTTTCCACTTCAGCACAGCACTGTAGGACACCATAGTGTCTCTTGGATGTGAACGGAGGGATTCTTGAAGATCTTGCATAAAGTAAAATTCATGTAACTCAAGAGTAATTTTCCCATAACAATTCTGTATTTGTTCCTCACATAAGAGGTGGTGGTTTAATGTAGCAGTCCCCATCCTTTTTGGCACCAGGGACCAGTTTTGTGGAAGACAATTTTTTCACGGACCGGGGTGGGGGTGGAGCAGGGGGGTGTGGAATGGTTTCGGGATGATTCAAGCTCATTACATTTATTGTGCACTTTATTTCTATTATTATTACATTGTAATATATAATGAAATAATTATACAACTCACCATAATGCAGAATCAGTGGGAGCTGTAAGCTTGTTTTCCTGCAACGAGGTGGTCCCATCTGGAGGTGATGGGAGACAGTGACACATAAACTGTGTTGCTTAAGTCCAGTCTACTCCGTAATCTCGTTTTGGTTGCTGTCACTGCAGAAAACCCTGCTTCACAAAGATAGGATGCTGGAAATGGAAGCAGGCTTTTCAGTGCTTTTGTGGCCATCTCAGGATATTCCACCCTGACTTTAATCCAGAACGTATGGAGATTTGAAGTTGTCTCAAACATAACTTTTAAGGCCACCATCATTTGAGATCTCAAGCAGTTGATCCTCTTCTAGCACAGACAAAGTCGATTCACCCGGCTTATTCACAAACCGGTCGCGGATCCATTCCTTCCCAGTTTGGGGGTCTTTTGTAGTCGGGAAGTAATGCTCAAACTCTTCTGAAAGCTGAGATAGGTGATCATGCACCAGCTGGGAGAAAGAAGGCCCTGGCTCAGTCTCTTTCAAAATCTCTGCTAATGTTTGAAACATGTCAAAAATCCTAACGTTCACTCGTCGGCCCCATAATTCCAGTTTGGCTTTGAATGCAGCCACTTTATCTGCCGACTTGAACACAGCTGTCATTCTCCCCTGAAGTGACAGATTGAGTTCATTGAGCAGGTTGAATATGTCACACAAGTAATCAAGTTTTGCGACACATTCTGTGTCACTGAAATGTGCTGCCAGGGGTGACTGTTTATCTAAAAGAAATCTCTGGAGCAGCTCTCGTAACTCAAAAACTCTGGCCAGTGATCTACCTTTAGAAAGCCATTTCACTTCTGTGTATAAGAGAAGACGTGTGTGCTCTGCGTCCATCTCCTCACAGAGCTACGCGAACAGACGTGAGTTAAGGGCATGTACTTTAATGTCGTTGATAATTTTAATCACATCCTGCAAAACACTGTTAAGTTCAGGTGACATATTTTGGCTAGCCAGCATTTCTCTATGGATGACACAGTGCGTAGACTCACATTCAGAAGTGACCTCTTTGACCCGAGTAGTGAAATCAAAAAGCCATCCAGTCATAGCAGCCACTCCGTCTGTGCATATACCAACACAAAATGACCAATTCAGTTTTCCTGATATGTAATCATTCAAAGAACTGAATAGTTCTGCAGCTGTGGTGTTGGTTGGCAACAAAAGTGCACATAACATGTCTTCCTACACATCCTCCTGAAAAATATATCGCACAAAAACAAGCATTGTTGCCTTGTTGTCAACATCGGTAGACTCGTCAACCTGGACTGCATACCACGGTGACTCATTAATCCTCTCTAACAACTGTGCCACAGTATCCTCTGCTATTTCATCAATTCATCTAGTTATGGTGCTATAGCCAAAAGAGGAACACGTGTCACCTTTTGAACTGCAGCCTCTCCTAAAAGTTCATGACAAATGTCCTTAGCAGCAGGCAGGATCAGCTCTACACCAATAGTAAAGGGCTTCTTAGCTTTAGCAATGCAGTTAGCCACTAAGGACCATGCTATCCGTGCAGACACATTTGATGAAGTGGTGGCCTTCAATAATTGCTTCTGTTCTTCGTGTTCACGTTTCTTTCTTTTGAAAAACTCCGAAGTCTTGTCTTTTAATGCAGGGTGCTTGGTCTCCATGTGACGAAGCAGTTTTGAAGATTTCTTGGCTTCGTTGGAGAGCCGGTCACCACATATCATACAAAGCGGGCTTGGAGAATGTGAATCACCTGTTGCAACGAACCTGTAATTTAAGTAGGACTCTTGGTATTTTCTTTTAAATGCAGCTTTCATTTTGCTGGCAGTCTTAGAGTCTTCTGCTGTCTCATCATTGGGTCTTTACCCCTCTTCAAAGAAGCTCTTCAGTGATGTTTGTTTTTTACTCATTTTGGCTAGGGTTAGCTTGTGGGCTTACCAAAACTGTGACTGAGACAAGTGTGCAGTGTGGGAAAGAGGCACGGACAGAAGTGGTAAATAAAATAATGGGTGGGCCAAGTGTGGACTAAAGTAAGTGTCGGATTCTGACTTAAAGCCTGCCACCAGATGCAGCTTGTCACTTGCCCCTCACTGATAGGGTTTTGATATGAGTCTGCAAGCAATTGATTTATTATGGTCACTGTGCAGTCAAACCTCTCTGCTAATGATAATCTGCATTTGCAGCCGCTCCCCAGCACCGCCTCAGCCCCACCTCAGGTGATCTGGCATTAGATTCTCATAAAGAGCGCGCAACCTAGATCCTTAGATCCCTCGAATGCATAGTTCACAGTAGGGTTTGCCACCGCTGATCTGACAGGAGGCGGAGCTCAGGCGGTAATGCTAGCGATGGGGAGAGGCTGTAAATGCAAATGAAGCTTCCCTCACTTGCCTGCTGCTCACCTCCTGCTGTGCGGCCCAGTTCCTAACAGGCCATGAACTGGTATCATGAACTGGTACCAGTCCGTGGCCCGAGGGTTGAGGACCTTTGGTTTAATGCAGTTTGTGCATTTAGTTTAAGCAAGACCACCTAGTTCAATCCTTGATCCTTCTCTTACTAATGGAGGGAACTTAAGCAAGTTACTTAACCTCTTTTTGCCTTAGATTCCTCAGCTGTAAAATGAAGATAATAATAATACACAATATCTCACTTGATTCTTCCAGCAGCCCCATGAGGTAACAATAGTCCCTACTTCATTAAGTTGTTGTGAGGACCAAAGTAGTTACTACGTATAAAGTGGTTAGAAGGGTGTCTGGCAAATGTTAAGTGTATTATAAGTGTTTGCTTATTAATTACCTTTTATTACCAGCTAAAGTGGACCTGCCATGTAGCAATAGCATAAACATAGTTTATAATTCACTTGGCCCATGTGCTTTGAACTTCTTCGATTCTTGACTTTTATTTTTAATTTAGGAGATTTTAATTATTTCAAAATGAGTGTATATGTTTAGACTCTTTTATATTGCATTATCCTAAAATTGCATAATTTAAATAAGCATAAAATGAATATGTACTATATGGGCTTTAGGTGTGAAAGTACAATAGATTCAGGGTCCACTGATTGTAATTCTAAAGGCAATTACTATTGACCAATATACAAGGGTTCTAGTAATTGTGCAATTTGCAGAGATGTGGATGGACCTAGAGACTGTCATACAGTTAAGTCAGAAAAACAAGTATCGTATAATATTAATTATATGTGGAATCTAGAAAAATGAACTGATGAACTTATTTGTAAAGCAGAAATAGACACAGACGTAGGGAACAAACATATGGATACCGGGGGGAAAAGGGGGGTGGGATGAATTGGGAGGTTGGCATTTACATATATACACTACTATGTATAAAACAGATACCTAATGAGAACCTACTGTATAGCACAGGGAACTCTACTCAGTGCTCTGTGGTGACCTAAATGGGAAGGAAATCCAAAAAAGAGGGCATATATGTATACGTATAGCTGATTCACTTTGCTGTACAGCAGAAACTAACACAACATTGTAAAGCAACTATACTCCAATAAAAATTAATAATAAAAAATATGTATACCAGGGTTCTTGTGTGTGTGAAGTGGCTCAGGGTGTGTTCATGACAGGCAGGCAACGAGAGGAAGTAAAAAGATGCCTGTCCAGGTTGACCCCCAAGTAAAACTCATGATGACACTTGTATGCCAGACACTGTTCTAAGTCTTTTACATACATTCTAGTATTCAGTTCTTACAATACCCTCATGAGATAAATACTATTAATGCCCCCATTTACAGATGCAGAAACTGAGACACAAAAAAATTTAAGCAATTTGCCCAAGGTAACCCAGCTGGTAAATGGTAGTGCTGGGATTTAAAACTAAATGTCCTACTCCCAAAACCCAGGTGTAATTATCTCACTACATACACCTCAAAAAATTGTGATGTACAAAGTCTGCTTAGATTCTTCCATGTTTTTCTCTTTAGGACCTCTTTATTTCTTTTTTTTTTTTTTACGATATGCGGGCTTCTCACTGTTGTGGCCTCTCCCGTTGCGGAGTACAGGCTCCAGACGCGCAGGCTCAGCGGCCATGGCTCACGGGTCCAGCCACTCCGTAGCATGTGGGATCTTCCCGGACCGGGGCACGAACCTGTGTCCCCTGCATCAGCAGGCGGACTCTCAACCACTGCACCACCAGGGAAGCCCCTCTTTATTTCTTAAATACAGCCCTATGCACACTGTAATGGGCACAGGTATGCTTACGGTAAACACTTTAGAAAATACAGAAAAATAGAAAGCAAAAAGGTTCAAGTAATAATATCACCCAAAAATGACCACTGTTAAAATTTTGTGTTTCCTTCTAGACTTTTTTCTAAGTACATGGTTTTGTTCTACATAGTTGTGATCATGTGATATATACAATTTTCATCTTCCGGTTTCCCCTCATATTATGACATGTGCTGTCCTATGCTATTAGAAATTTCATAAACTTCTTTTATAGACGCTGCATAATGTACAGTTACATGGCAGTTCCATAATATATTTACCGCTCTTCACCTTGAACATCTGAGTATTTCCAGCTTTTTTACTGTGGGATGGATGTCTTTGTCCCCTCTTTCTCAATAGTTTCCATTCTTCTGGCATTTCTTCAAATCTTTCCCAGGCACACAGTGACACTGGTGTCCCTCTAGCTTTCCTTCTCTCAAAATTTATTTTTTGGAAAGGAGCTGATAAACTCATTCATACTAAAGTGTACATGGTTCATAAAACTTATTTTCTCTTCAAGGACACTTCTGTCAATTTAAGCCAAAGGAATGGAGCTCTAATTGTGAGGGGTTAGTCACCAGAAAATCTAGCTGGGAGATTCCCCCACCCTCCCCAATCAGAGGAGACTCTACAATAGCAAAAAGGTGCAGGGCTGACTTAACGTTAGGAAAGCTAATGAGAAGGCAGACTGGAGCTGCAGAGGTGGTGGCGTGGTAAAAGGGAAGGAAAAAGTTTTGTATAAGCGAGGGTGAAAAAACTGGGTAGAAGAATGGAAGAGAATTAGAAAATTCACTTAGCTGCACTTACCTAGTTTCTCCACCTCTCCTGTGTTTGCCTTTCCAAAGCATCTGGCCTTAGGGATGGGCCCGCCCACCTTCTCCTCAGAACTGCTCGGTCGGGTTCTCAGTCCCAATCATTCTGCCAAGTCTCACAGCTTTGGGGCCTTGCGCGGCCACAGAGCCGGTCGCAAGGAGCGGCAGTGAAGTTCTAAGAGGGCCCATTCCAAGCCCTGGGTCCACAGACCATCCTGTGGGAGCGTCACCTCCCTCGGCTTAAGGAGGGGAGTTAATAATACCTGTGGGGGCAGGGGAGTTTGAGGCCTCGTGTGAAAGTTCACCAAGTCCTGTCCCGCTCACCGTCCCCCACAGCACTCTTTTTTTTCCCCCTCCTCCTAGACGCTTCTAGGAGGCTTTCCAGGCTGCTGGCCAATCCGAGGCTGCAGTGGAGAAGCAAATGGGACCCAAGACAGAACTCAGTTCCCCACGACTCTCCCCACTGCGGTGCTGCACTGGCAGTGGCTGGTATGGAGAAAGAGGAGGCGTGCTGGTGTGCCGAATGAAGTCCAAACCAAAGGGGCCAGCGACTCCGCCCCTCTGGATTAGGGAGAGGAGGAAACCATAAATCCGAAAACCTAGCCTGACCAATTAAATTTTAAAAAAAAAGCGAGAGTCTCCAGCCTAAGGCTGGGGAGGAGCGCAGCGTTCCCTGAGTAGCCGTCCCCGCTGCAGCCACAGCGTGGGAGCCCACCCCCGCCTGCTCCACCGGGACCCCCGGGCGCACCACGCACGCACCCACCCACCCTCCTCCCTGGGCCGGCCGCTCCTCCCTCTTTCCTCGCTGGTTGGCCGCGGCGCCGCAGAGCGCGGCGGCGGCAGGAGGAGCCGGGCGCGTCCGCCACGCACGGCCACCGAGCTAGCAGGGGCTGCAGGCGCGGCGCGCGAGCTCAGGTGGCGGCGGCGGCGGCGGCGACACCGGCGGCCGCCGCGGCCAACGCACACCCTCTCCCCAGCACGCCCGCATCCCTCCTGCACTGAGCCGCGGAGCCACCGGCGGTCCCCGGGCTCCACCGGCCCTCGCGCGCACGGCCGAGCCCCACGCACAAGAGCGGCCGCCTCTCCTGTGGTTCGGAGCCCGGGCGCCAGCCATGGGGAAGCCGGCGAAGAAGGGATGCGACTGGAAGCGCTTCCTGAGGAATAATTGGCTGCTACTCTCCACCGTGGCTGCGGTGGTGCTAGGTGAGCTGCGTGGCGGGTGGACGACGCGCGCACCCTCACGCGCTCCCAGCGCCCAGGCCGCGTGTGGGGCGGGCGGGTGCGAGGGTGGGCGCGAGGGTGGGCATGGCGCTGGCGCACCCGATGCTCGGGTCCCTCGGCTCCCCCTCCGCCTCGGACACCACGCGGGGGCTTACCCTCGAGGGTGTTGATTTCTGCGTGCAAAGAACAAAGCTCCTCCGGGACTCCCGTTTGGGTGTTCCACGAGCTGCGGGTTCCTGCTTTACCCAAAATGGTCAAAGGGGCTTGCAAGGGAGAAAGGGAAGCAAGAGCTCTCGGTTCTTCCCGTATGGAAGCAAATGTGGTTTAATTTTTTAAGTCCTATCTGCTCACCCCTTTTTTCCTGAACCATGCGTTGTCCGGACAGGGATTGAGTGTGGATGATGGTTCCCGATTGGACTGGAAGAGGCACCTGAACCTCAGGGATGGTCCGGTTCCCGGGGGGAGGGAGGAGGTGGTTGTTACCTTCGGTCGGTCACCCTGGGCAGTGCCTGGAAAGTGCCTTCCCACGCGGCTAGCCGCTGCCCGCACTGAGGCACGGAAAACCTGCCAGATTCGTGCTTGAATTCAGGAGTATGTAGTTGTGGCCCGCAGGATGTCAAGGGGAAGAGAGCTATCAGATTTCTCCCTTTCCCCCCGTGCAAATCTACCAAGGTAGCCTCCCTGAGCTTCCTTGCTCTCCACATTGGTTTTCTATTGAAAGTAATTTTTAAGTCATATGTGCTTGTTTTTAAACAAGGTGTATTTAAGTGATTCATTCCTGAGAAATCACTGGACTAGGTGAATGTCAGATCCATTGCTCAGAGGTATGAGTTGTTCCTATTTAGACTCTGAATTTCTGCCAGGTTGTCTGTTTTACACCTTGGGCCCTGGGATGCTCCTCTTTGGGGTTGGCGCCAAGACTGCCTCCTTTCCTCTAAGAGTTGGCACAGGTGGGGACACCCAGCAGGTGAGGCTCCTTTGAAAACCCCACCTTCCATTTGGAAACTGGAGCTGGGGAGAGGGTTAGCCTGTACCTCTCCCAGCCTCATGCACCTTTCTCTCCAGCTGCTGCTTCTGAATCTCAGAATATTTGGTGTTGCCTGCTCCCCCTCTTGGTGCCCCACCCCCCCACCCCCCCAAAAAAAGTCTGTGGAGGTTAATGGATTCCTCAGGGTCGGATTTGTTCCTCCAGATCCTTATGCAAAGTCAAGTCAGGTTTCTAGTAAATAAATAACATTCTGGAATTACCTTAGCAGAGGCCATGTGTGGGAGGAAAAGAGAGAAGTAGAGGAGCAAGTCTTGACTGCTTAACTGTTTTCCCCAAGAAGAGCCACATGGTTTAGGGCATTTGTTTTGTTTTGGTTGGTTGGTTGGCTGGTTGCTTGGTTCCGTTGGGTCTTCGTTGCTGCACGCGGGCTTTCTCTAGTTGTGGCGAGCGGGGGATACTCTTCATTGTGGTGCGTGGGCTTCTCATTGCGGTGGCTTCTCTTGTTGCAGAGCACGGGCTCTAGGCGTGTGAGCTTCCGTAGTTGTGGTGCGTGGGCTCAGTAGTTGTGGCGCACAGGCTTAGTTGCTCCGTGGCATGTGGGTTCTTCCCGGACCAGGGCTCAAACCCGTGTCACCTGCATTGGCAGGTGGAGTCTTAACCACTGTGCCACCAGGGAAGTCCCTGGTTAGGGTGTTTTTAAAGGAAGAGTTATCCCGCCCCATCACGTTTTAAATAACAGATGCCTCAGAGAGAGTGATTTCTTTCCCCCCACCCCGGCCCCGCCCCACAGCCAAATAGATGAGATGACCTTGTTTGTTTTCCTAGTGACAAGATTCCAGAATTAATTGTTAAATCCCTTTTTAAGGATGGTTTTGGGTAGCCTGGCATTTCCCTCCCAATCCCCCATGGGCGTGAAATGATCCTGCCTTTTCAGCTGTGGGGTTTTCCAGAGATACTCACCTATTAACCAAGTGTGGCACACCAGTGTTGAGTTTACCGATTCACTGGAGGCTGGTTTGGCAAAGATTTTGCAAATTGTTCCTTGGCCTTTGGAACTTGTTCCATAAATACGTCTTCGGGGTCACGGGAGATAACATGTCTGTTTTGCAGACGTGGCCTTTGGTGTCAGATGGGCAATTTCCTCCAGTTTTAATGTGGGTAAGCCCCAGGAGCTTGATTCAGATACTTTGCTCCAGAAAGGAAAAACACCATATAAAAATTGTAAGCGCTCAACTGAAGTCTTTCAGCTCATTTGCAAAAGGAGCAACATCGGGCAGTCCCTGAGCATTTCAGCTCCTGGTCTGAGAAGTCAAGCCTACACCACCCTCAATGTGTCCATCACAAGGCACTTCCCAGAGTCCTCCTCTTTTCCTCATTCTTTGGAGCACAGGGCTTGAGTGCAAAAATCATACCTCTGTCTGTGTAGTCTGTGCTAACTCATTCTGGTTTAAACCCAGAAGTGAAATTGTAGCCAACTTATAACAGGGATGCTAAGTCCATCCATAAGCCCTTTAGGCCATGATAGTAAGTTTATTTTTATAACAGTCTTAATTGATACAGAAATCACAAGCACTCTCATGTAGCCTCCTTTCTGAACCTTTCAGTATGTGGATCTTAAAGAAGAAAAAACAGTTAAACTTAGTTATTACCCTGACAGAATATCATCTTCTGATTAAAATTGAAATGTTTTGTCCCTGCTATAATTCAGCAGCCCTGACACTTTAAAATATTTTGATTTTTGAAGTGAGGGGCAAAGGTTCTTCCCAGCCATCTTAAAGCCTCTGATTTTTGAAGACAGCATTTGAGGGGAAATGAAATTAAAAGTCATCTTTATTAGGTGTAAAAGTTAATTTCTTTTATGGGCAAGGAGATGCTAAAAGCTAAATAATTCCTCATATTCTTATTCATGAGATAAAGGGATTGAATAGTTAAGTGACCATCTTTGTTAATTTCTGTGAAACCCTACAAGGTCCTGGAAATAATATCTTGGATTTTCAGGTGAGAGGCCTTTACTAAAATCTGATTAGGAACAATTTTCATTGCATCTATTACAATTCTTTCAGGCTTTTTCCCTGCTTCCGTAGTGTAGTAGTATGAGCACAGAGCCTGGAGTCAAGAGTTCTAGATTTGAATTCTGATACTGTCATGTTCTACCATTTAGACAAAATCTCTGATTCTCTGGAATCCTCAATTTCCTCACCTGGAAAATAGGGATATAGATCATTACCTCATTTGCTATGAGAGTTGTTTAAGATAATGTGAAAATATCTAGTTGTGTGACTGGCATATAACAGGTACTCAATAAATGTCATTTTAAGATGACTTGAATAATTTCATTGTGAGGAAATTAATATTTTCTTATAAAATAAGGTCTCTCGTGGTCTTTGTCTGTTCTGCTTGGTGTCCAGCCTAGAATTCTGATTCCAAGGTGATTCAAGTGTTTTGATGACGTGTTCTGTCGAGGTGAACACCAGCCTCCAGAACATTATTTACTGTTTTGAAAGGATATGGAAAGGATTAATCATTTTGTTTTGTGCCCCATAGCCTGATTCTCATTTCACTTAACAGGGCAGAAATTACGAGGGAAGAATTTTAGTGCTTTAAGTGGTAATTCTGTGCAAGCAGAATCTGTGTGTGATAATTCTGTGTCCAAGCGTTGCGATTCAAGTCAGCCAGTACTGATCATAGTGTGTATAATGTTGGTAAAGCACTCATGGAACCCTCACCCCGTTCACAACATAAAGCCTGATCTTTCTGTCCAGACAGGTTGTGCTTTATTTTAGTCGTTTGAAAAATCTGATTTCCAGGTTGTGGATTTTCAGGAAAGGAAATAGCTGTTGTTATTTACAGGACAGAGCTGGCAAGCTTATTCATCTGGAATAACTTTCTTTGGAGCACTAAAGGAAGCGGTCATTTACAGATTCAGATTCCATTGTCCAAAATCGAGAACAGTTCCTTCATGTTCTTAGTAATAACCCTTGCCCTACCCAGCCTTACGTCTCCAACGCTGGAGCTCTTGTATCTGGCAGTGCTAATTTGAGTCATGGTATAAGCTCTCTTGCTCAGTTTCTACGTGTCTGTGAAGCTCCTGAAGATCGGGGGTCGGGCGGGGAGAGGACTGCAGCTCAGTGTTCAGAATGTATTTTGTTATCATGAAACTCATGTGCTCTGGCAGGTCTCAGGCCTGATGCTGCTGGGTGTCTAATCAGCTAAGCCTTGGAATGTACCTGTAGAGTAACCGATGCTTAAATCATTCGCTCATTCAACAAATATATATTGGGCACCTACTGTGTGCCAGGGACTGTTCTAGAACCAGGGCACATAACAGTGAACAAAATAAAAACCCCTGTCCTCATGGGACTTACGTTCAAGTGGAGACAAGCAGACAGTAAACCGGAAAAATAGGTAAACTACAATGTAGAGTATGTTAGATGGTGAGAGTGCTCCAGAGTAACATAAAGCAGAGAGGGCGCTGGGGGATTGCAGGTTGAAATAGGGAGAATGGGAAGGCCCTGCTGGGAAGGTGAGAATTGAAGTGAGACTGGAAAGAGGTGAAGGAACACAGATATCTGGGGAGATCCTGATGTGTTTAAGGAAGAGCATGGGGCTGGAGTGAGGAGGTGGGGGGAAGAGGCAGTAGGATGGTGTGAGTTTTTATAAGGACTTTGACTTTTACTGGGAGTTGGGAAACCATTAAAAGGTGTTGAGCAGAGCAGTGACATGGTCTGATTATCTTTTAATCAGCTTTCCCTGGCTGGCTGCTCTTTTGACCACAGACAGCAGAGACAAGTGTGGAAGCAGAGAGACCAGTTTAGGAGGCTAGTACAATTAACCTGCTATGTATTTTTTTTTAATTGAAAAAAATGATTTATTTTATAATTGTTCTGTATAAGAAAGTTAGGATCTTGTTCTGCTATGTATTTTACTTTTACAGTTTTCTGATCTCATTTCCATCATGGCTAGTGAAATCTTAGGAAATACTTAAGAAAAATCAATGAAAAAAATATTGCAACTGTAAAGTAGGCCTTATTTTTCACCGTTATATGGACGAGGAAACAGACTTGGAACAGTGCAGGACTCGCTCAGGATCACTCAGATAACAACTGGCAATGCCCCGTCTTCCTATACTTTTCCTTCCCTCCCTTTGGACTGCTGTCCTCCGTCTTGCTCCCCATCTCCCTGTCATATTTGGTCCTTGCAGACCCTCCTGGGGACCATGGTGGTCTGGCTGTGTGCCACACCAGGATAGGGTATGAGGATTCTGTAGTGTGCACTTTGGGCTGTAGTTGGCGCCTTTCTCCCCTGAGACTGAGAAGGGGCTGCAACATGCCTCCACAGGACTCTCGGAATTGCAGTGTGTGCCCTGGAGGAACACTGCTCCTGTGGGATTTGCTAGACTGATCAGCCAGACTGGTCTCCACTCTAGGCTCAGAGCCACCCTTACACCTCTGTCCATGAGGCTGCCCTACTATTCTTTCCACCTTCAAAGCCTGCCCTTTCTACCTTCTAACTAAGTGGCTTGGTGTGACTGGTGCAAAGGGTGTGACTGAAGGACATGGGGGGAGAAGAAGCAAGGCTGCCACGGAGGTCGGCGGCCAGATCCTAGAGAGACTGGAATGCCATGCTGATAAGTTCAGACATGCTCCTGAGGACAAAACTGGGCAATGACATAGGCAGGACTGTGCTTAGGAAAGATCCTTGAGGCAGATGGATGTGGAAAATGGATCCAAGAAGGGTGATCTTGCAAGTGGGCAGATCACCCTAGGGGATTACTGTTAAGGTCCAGGCAGAGAGAGAGAGAGAGATGGGGGCCTTAGCAGAGCAGCAGCAGTGAGAGTGGAAAGGAAAGGACAGCTCTGTGAGGTGTTC
>NW_006779719.1:63313-78451 GCF_000442215.2 Lipotes vexillifer
GCAGGTTAATCTGATGCGGCTTGGCTAGGTTTAGTCCTCGGGAGAAGGAGGTGGTGATCTCTAGCAGGAGAGGAAGTCCCGGAGGGGGCAGCAGCTTGGAAAAGAACTATCATGCTCTCCCACTGTACAGAACCAATGTCTACTTGCTTTTTGTTACTGTATAGTTAGAGTGTATTCTAATTTCCTGCCTTCCCCACTGACCCATGAGCCCTTGAGAGAAGGAATTCTGTGTTGCCCCTCTCTATACCCACAGCACCTGTCACAATGCCTGGTGGGCTGAATACATTTGTTAAATTGTTGTGTCATTTATGACTCAGAGAGATAGTTAGAAGTTATCCTTGTTTATTGAATGAGTAAATGAGCCCATAGCTAAGCTTGAATTCCACCATACATTCTTCTCTGCCTACTTCAGCCTCCTCTGATCTGCATCAGTAAGACAGATTAACACTTAGTTTACATGTACTTATCAAGCATGTTAAACTTTTCTTCTTCAAAACTAGATTATAGACCCCTAGAGGGCGAAAGCATTCTGACTACCCTTAGCAGGCACTAGAAAATGAAAGGAGACCTTAAAGTAATGAGAGTGACTCTAAAATGCTATATAAAAAAATGAATCTTTGTTTCTTGTCAGAAGGAAGAGAGGTTCGGATTAGCTGGAAGATCAAAGAGATTTCATTCATATGCCAACTCCAATTTATAGGTAGTGGACTATCTAGCGTGTTATGTTTGTTGAGAAAGAAAAGTTCTGAAATTGATTACTGATGTCTGCCAAGGGCTTAAGGTCAGGAAATAGTGGCCTGTGTGCTGCATACTTGTTGACCCTGGGTCAGAAAGTCGCTGAAGTTCCTTTTAGGTTTAAAATCCCTTAGCTCTATGCTTGTATAGTCATTCCTCAGTTCATTGCTGGGAGTTAGAGGAAGTCTTCCTTAGGGAACTAAGGAAGGGTTAAAGGTCATTACTGGAGGGTAAAATGACCTTGATGTTGAGTCATTTGTTCTACATCTGTGACTTGGGGTGTAAAAATGTAAATTGTGTGTGGGACTGTTACCAGGGTAATGTTCTCTGTCAGCCTTAAATTATTCATCACGACAGTAATGTGAGGTCTAATAAACTTACGTTGTTTCTATACATGTATATATATCTTGCATGTATCTGCTTAATTAAGTACCTTTGAGAAGCGATCCTTTAGCTGACTTGTCCCTAGTTCCACATATTGAAGGATTAGGGAAATAATTTTGGACTTTGAATGCCTATGCCTGGTGCTTTCAGTTTTGAAACCAAATCAGAACCCACCAGAGTTGGGGAATCACTGAAAAGATTCTGATTTTTGGCTGATCAAACTTAACCCATCTGTCAAAAATTTGAGCAGTGGGCATAAGAAATAAAGGAAGCTTCAAATGACGGCGTAAGATGTAGAAAATTATCACATGCCAAATTTGGATTTGGTGGAACTCATATAGTAGCTCAGATGAGTAAAAACCTTGGGTTGCTCAGACACGGTGTAAGTAAATGGGATTAGGAATTAGCTGTTGGAGAGCATATGCGTGCTCATATGAACACTTGCTTATAAAGAGAGAAAGCTTTCCATGTTAATTACTTGGGAGAAATTGTGATTACCTTTAGCAGAGCTGAGACTGAAAATAGCTGTCCTATATAGGGAGTCAGTGACACGCTGGCCTGGTGCCAGGCAGCTCTGTTCACCTGAGGAGCTGCAGATCTCCCCCATGTTGATGTCACTGGAGATCTGGGGTCAGGAGTACTGTGGGGACTCCAGCACTCTCGAAGAAAATGAGCTCATCTTAGATGGAACTGAGTGGCCCACTTAAACGCCCCCGCAGCAATGTCTGTTAAAGTAGCAAGTCTTTTCAATGGCCTTTCCTATTTTGAATGTTAAACTTACATCTAATGGAAGACAACATTGAAGACAGTTACTATTAAGCCAATAATTCACTTCGGAGCTGTAGTTTAGCACGGCAGATAGATTTAGAAGGAGCTGATTCATTATAGTTTCTGAGGAAAACAGCCCCAAACTGTGACAAAGAGTGCTCTGTTGTAATTAGAACGCTCCACAGTAACACCTCTGTTAATGGAAAGGAAGTGTTTCAGTGACTCACTCATTGCCAGAAATGTTACTACCCTACCTTTGAAAAATATCTGCCCACTGCCTGTTCCATTACCAGAGGTAGAATATTTCCTTTCCAGCAAATACTCCTGCACTTTCTGGGATGGGCAGACCTTGTCCCAGCTCACAGACACTTCATGCTGTGTGTCCTGGGTGGTTCCTCTCCCGGGCACAGCCCCAGTTGTGTGAGCTCTGGGCAGTGGTCCCCGCTGTGCCAGGAGAGTGGGGACTCTGTGCCTTGTTCTCTACCACGAGACCCAGAACCAGCACTGAGGAAACAAGACCCTCCCACCAATCCCTCCACACTCAGGCTAAGGTCTTTGTTCCCAGAGCCTTTGTTGGTCAGAGTCCCTAACAGGGTCCACAAGCAGGACAGTTGTCACAGCGGATTTTCCTGTGTCCAGGAAGGGTCCTGATACCAGCATCGTGTGACTCTGCTAGGTCTGCATATTGAAGCAAAGTGGTGGCCTTTGGGACTGGAACTTCTATTCACAAGTGACCTCAGCGAGGGTCTGCACTGTGTGTTAATTTTTACAGCTGCATTGAGACAGCTATGCTCTCAGGGGGTTAAAACTGTACTTACTTACTTGACTAAGGAGGAAACTCTTAGAGGGGAATGCTTAAATGAGATTATAAATTTAAATTATTTTTCTACCGCTTGAGAGTTATCTGGTTACTTATAATTCAGTAAAGAATTAAGTCAACAAAAAAATGCACCATGACCAGAAATGCCTAACCACAAAAAGCCTAATCTCTGAGCATTACTGGAAAATAAACTGATTCTGTTCTATTTCTGTGGCTATTTCATATACTTAATTGTTTTCTGAGCCACATAACCACTTTACAAGTTTCATATAAGATTTCCCAAATTATGAGACAATGAGGGAGACACATTTTCTCCTTTGAAAATTTCTTTTTCTGTGGGTAACCAAGCCTAATAGGTAATATTTATTGATGGCTTATTATGACTTTTATGCACATTATTTCCCATTTGAGCCTTAGCACAATGAGGTAAGAAGTGTACTTTTTTTACAGAAAAGGAAACTGAAACTTACAAGGCTTAAGTCATGTGAGGTCACAGTCAGAGCTGGGATTTGCACCCAGGATTGTCTGACTCCAAAACTGCAGTTCTTAACTATTAAGCAAGGCTACTTCGTAATGAACCTTGATACACCTAATTGATAGTTCAGAGCATTCTTGCAGACTTCACTCTTGTACAGTAGCTAAATAAAGCCTAGTAGCCTCCTTCTTACTCCATCCCTTGTCTGTCTCTTGGCTTTTCTTTATCAAGTCCTTCAACCTGAGACATTCTACAGTATTTAGTCCTTCCCCTATTCATCTCCCATATAAACCTTCTATTTGAACTTATTCTAGTTGAGCTTGTCTAAGAGTTGCTTTCCCAGGATGTGTCATACACTCCTGCCCTACTGCTTTTGCTCATGTGTTTCACCCACTGTTATCCTACCCATCCTTGATGGTGGATCTAATTTTCACTTTTATCATGTAGACTTCTCTGACTGCCAGTCAGAGATGATTTCCCTTCTCTGTGCTCATATAACCCTTAATTTATTTTCCCAAATTGTACTGCATTTGAACCACTACTCCTGATCCTGCCCTGTGGCAGACATCACTAATTGCTTATAGTACTCTTTACCTTGGAGCTTTGCTATGACCTCAGAATCCTCAAAACTCTTCTCTAGGCAACTACTGTTAATCAAAGGGAACTGGCATGTAAGATGAAAAGTATTGTCCATTGCTGGGGAAATCTGTTCATTTTGCAATTAATTTAAATTGAACAAGTGTTGATGTTAACTGGCAAGAGATGCAGAGTTGAAGTCTGTGTTTTGTCTTAGTCTGTCAGAGGCAATATGTGCACAGAAATCACTAATATGAGCCTAAGTGTTGTAAATGCTGCAGGAAAGCTACAACACACCTTGGACCTTCAAAGAAGAGGGGGAATTGAGAAACAGGTGGAACTGGGAATTGGTGGAGGCCAGGAATGGCCTTGAGCAGGTGTGGTAGGATTTCTGGGCTTGAAGATTGGAAAGATGACAAACCCAGGTAGAGATAATGATATGAGTACAGGGGTCTTTATCTTGTGTCCGATTTCAGTATTGTATGAAGCTATTTAATATATGTATTGTTATGTTTTTACAGCTTCTCTTTCTTATCTCAGTGTCCTGAGGGTTAAAAAAAAAAAAATCCTGTCTTATATGGGTCTGTCACACTCATAGCATCTAACCTGGTACCTGCTTCATAAGAGATGCTCCCAAATATTTTTGACTGATTATAGAACCTTCTTCATTGAAGAAGAGGTCAATCCTTGGTGAGCCTATCCCATCGATCCCCTAGTTACCCAGTAAGTCGCATGGGTTTTTGAGTGAAGACCCTGAGGAACTCTTATCCAAGCTGGAGTCATCTGAAATATACTTTACTCCTAGTTTGGGGGCCCCAGAAGAAGGGCAAGCCTAGTCACTAACAGTTCTGAAGCCATTTTAGTGTGAGCTCAGCATGACCCTGGAGCTTTCAGAATGGAGAGCATCTTTCTACCCTGAGGAAGATCTGACCTTCTCAGGAAACCGGCACAGGAATGAGCCTGATCTCCAGAGAGTTCTTTGGACTAATTAGACTAATCGTTCCATACAATACTGAAATTGGACAGAATTAGAGAGATTGGAAGATCCATCTGGCTTCCCAAAGTTGGGCCATGACGTGGAGCTGAATCACCCTGGGATGGAAGAGTCTTTTTGAATGTGGTATTTGGCAACTCCTATGTCTTTCAGTGAATTTTTTTCTAGGTTTTCCCCCTCCATACATGGTTTCACATCCCTGTCCAAATTCTGCCCGTTTCTGTCCCTGTCTGGAGATTATTTCTATGATAAGAGATTAATTAGCCTGTCTGTGCTGCTTGTTCCAGTAGACCTTGAGCTTAAACAGCTTGGACAAACACTAGACTTGGTTGTTAAAGATTCTGAAGATGAGTTTTTACTTTTTTTATTAGCAAAAGTTAATTGTCAACCAGGAGACATAACAGGTTTGCTCCATTTCTGCTTCCGCTTCATTGATTTCTTTCTCACACCTAGAGAATTTCCTGAGGTTTCATCACATGGGAGAGATTCTGTGTTCCACAGAGTAACAGAGGTTGAGCTCTTGTTTGTTGCCAGTGCAGAACCCACAGTGCCCGAGAAACATGCCCAGGTCTTCTCTGTAACTGGTTTGCCATTTGCATTGAATATAAGTATTTGCCAGTAATCTCTAACTAGCTTGTTTATTTTGAAAAAAAAAAATTAGAAGTTTACATCTACTGTTGTTTAAGTGGAAATGATTGGGTAAGGTTTGGCTGCGTTGGGACTTCGTTGCTGTGCGTGGGATTTTTCTAGTTGCGGCAAGCGGGGCTACTCTTGGTTGTGGTGCATGAGCTTCTCATTGCGGTGGCTTCTCTTGCTGCGGAGCACGGGCTCTAGGTGCGCGGGCTCAGTAGTTGTGGTGCACGGGCTTAATTGCTCCACGGCATGGACCAGGGCTTGAACCCGTGTCCCCTGCATTGGCAGGTGGATTCTCAACCACTGTGCCACCAGGGAAGCCCCCTTGGCTGCTTTTTAAATTGCAAGTAAGTAACCATAGAAGACTGGATTTATTGAATCCAAGATCAAGATCCTGAAGTTCCTGAGGCAGTGCTCATTGCTGAGTTTTTAAAGGCTTTGTGAATCCTGTTCAGGTCTCTGTGTTCTAGGGGAAAGTGTTGGTAGATCACAGTGAATGAGGTTTGCAGCTGTGACTTTTTGCTTAGATTCTCTTTCTCCCCTTTTACAGCCTCTCCCCATGGCCTGGGACATCTGTTCATGAGGGCAATACTGAGAAAGGAGGCTGAATATCCTCACAAATGTAAAACATTCCAAGATTCCAAGAATAAACAAAATCCTCTAGTATTACTGTGAAAAGATTATACTCACCATGTTTGATTTTTTGTTTTTCTTTTTTTGGTCTCTGCCAGTCATCTTAAATGCATTTATACTTATCTCTAGACCTTAAATCTAATCCATTGTTTTTATCAAATGAGCTGATACATGTGGAGGTACTTTATAAAACTATAAAGTGTCTTATAAATGTTTGTTATTGTTTCCCATAAACAAACAAAAAAGGGAGCCATGCAAATTGTAAAACTTGAGTCCTGGTTATAATGTTATTCCTTGAAGACACAATGTTATCTTTGTGTGTTTTCTAGGGCCCAACTCTCATCCCTGCGAAAAGACATCTGGGCCCTTTGTAGCTATATGACGTGTTTAATATTCTATACATGAGTGTTGCTTCCTTTCAGAAGTAATAAACAAGCTGGTCTGTCTTTGCCTTTTTTTCTTTCAGTTAGGGTTAAGAGAAGCATCGGAGGTATTTAGAGACAGAAATCCCTGACCCAAACTTTCAACACTGGGTACCACTGTCATTTTAATTTAGGAAATATTGTACAGTTCTTCAAATACACCTTAACTCATTTGAAGATGAAAGTAAATATTTCTGCAACCCTTCTGGGAGTGCGGAAGGAGAGGTCAGAGTTAAGGCTCCATAGAAGTTAGAAGAGAGGGATAAACCGTTGGCAGGCAGGAACATGGTAAGAATAAGCAGGTGACACAGTTTTGAGGCAGAGGTGAGGAATGGGCTGAGAAAGTCGGGGAGTCCCAGTTACTTAGACTTAGCACTCTGGATGCAGGGTTCATCAAGATGGGAATTCCAGGCTTGTGACAGGTCTAGAAAATCCAGGATGACTGGCTCCCTTCTCTCTCGCAGAGGTCCATCTCTTTCCTGCTCTCAAATTGCCCCTGACTAAACCCCACTGTGGGGTAGGTGATCAGATTTCTTTTACACATGGAAAGAAGCCTTCCTAAGATTGTGTAATGAACCAAGAAGGTGTTTATGGGAGTTGTAAAACTGGTTACTGTAAAGAGGTAAGGTTCCCGGATAATCTGGTGTTAAACCCGAGGAAAAGGTGTGTCCTTCAAGCAAAGGATCCCAGGGCCTCTCCAAACTGTGTACGTGTGAGTGAGGAGACTTGTCATTCCTTCAGGGACTTGGAGTCCAAATATTTGCCTGGGTACCAAGGAGGGGAAAGAGTGGAGTATGGCGACAAAGATGAATGAATGTATAAAATAACCTGATCGGTAGAATGACCCATGAGTTTAGCAGATGTGAACCATTTTAAGAGGGAAAAAAAAAGTAGAATAAAGAAAGTCAACCACAGGTAGGAAACGGGAGATTTTAGAAACCACAAGTCAAGTCATAGATAGGTATCTCAGGAAATCACCCAAACACGCATATGTGGGACTGACCCATCTTTAGCGGGGAGGGACAGTCTGGTTGTTCCTAGCTTAGAACAAGCTGGGCTTCTAAGCCAGTTGAATGCTTGCTGTAGAGACTGGATTCCTGTGGGATGGTCCTATAACCAACCTTATCCTCACTTGAGCCCAAGGGACTCTTTGGACTCCAGGGGCTCCAGAAGCCTGGGAGAAGTCCCAAGGTGTAGGAACCAGGCACCTAACTTCTCATGGGTACATTACTATAGCCATTGTCCATTACTGGAGAGGCCATATTTATGATGCCTCTCTGGGTTTGATGGCCCTGGGACAACGTGGCACAATGTACCCACATTCCTATAGCCCAGTTTTCACACTCTGCTAATGGTACCCTATCTCAGCTATTTTCTCCTGCCTTTTGTAATCAGATTTGATGAGTAATGAATAGAAAATGCAGTGGTTTCCTGGGCATATGCATTAAATAGCAATTATAATGCATTCCTGGTTCACTTCAATGCAGCAGGTATTGGCCAAACATCCATGGAGTGTCAGGCACTGGTGCCTGGGACATTGTGGGGGTACAAAAGTGAGCATACAATGCTTATGCCTTGGGAACTTGCGATGAAGGGAGGGGCTGAGATAGAGGTCTTTTAGAGGGGATAATAGATGCAGATGAAGCTCTGAAGGACCCAGAGAAGAGACTCATCTCACCTGGGGAGAGACCCTGGGAAAGGCTTTCTGGAGGAGGTGACTGTTTTGAGGGGTGATTAGCACTTCACTAGGCAAAGATAGTGACAAAGGGTTTTCCTTGGAGGGGGATCTGTGAACAAGCGCACAAAAGCAAGGAGCATCTTTAAGAAAAAGCAAGGAGTTTATTGTGACCGGACATGATAAGATCAATGGTGATGAAGATGTGAGGGCCTATATCAGCTAGGGACCTGGCAGAAAACAGATGATCCACTCACTCAAAAGCATTTAACTGAACAGACTGTAATCAAGGGACTACTTACAGAGTTAGGTGGGGTTAAGGGATGGTGAAGCACCCAGGGCTAGTAACTGTGGGAAGCTGTTAACTCTCCTATGCCAGAATGGTCAAGGGAAGGGGGGACAGTGTTATCACAGTCCACTGGGGGCTGGGCTGCGACAGAGTAGCTGCTTGATAGGACCTGTATGGCCACAGAGGAACATAGCCACTACCAGAACCATGGCAGGACAGGGAAGGAATGAAGACAACATATACCCCAACTTTTCTCTCTCTGTCCTAAGATCCAGTTAGTGCTTCTCCTTGGCTAAACCCAGCTAAAGCCAGAGGGCAAGGAACCCCAGGTTACACAATTGGTAGAGATCAGTCTCCCGGGACACAAAGCAGGGCAGAAAAGGACAGAAAGTAAATCTAAAGGGCAAAGGGAGAATAACGGGCACAGAGCCACATGGCATTGAATGCCATGCTAAGAGGTTTTCTTGGGACACCATTATCAAGTTCTACGAATGATGGTAGAGAAGTTAGTCTGATGGTGTCTGGTAATACTGGAGGCCTCTGCTATGGGCATTTTGAGAAGTAAGTGGTATAATGACTCCTGTATCGTCCGTAACCATGTACCAGCATGACCGTTCTCCTGCCTTGCCCTATCCCACAGGCCCATCCCCATGGCTTCCACAACTAGAAGGCCTTGCCCTCACATCAACCAGCTTTTCTTTCATGCAAAGAGGACCAGCGTGGTTGATTGAGGGGCCACCCAGGATATCGGTGACACTTTCGCTCTCCCCACTCTTCTAATTGGAAGTGACAGAAAATCCCGGTTGAACAGGCTTAAGCCAGAAATGTGGGGGGTCGGCATAGAATTTATGGCTCAGATAATTTAAGAGCTCAGAAATGGTGAGTGGTTTCAAGTACAGCTGGATTCAGGGGTTCAAAAATATCATTCTGTCCTGTTCTCTCTTTACGTATAGTCTCTGCACTCTTGTGTTATTTTCACTCTCAGGTAAGACACTCCCGCTGGTGGTGAGATAGCTGCCAGCACAGTTCAAGGTTTCCATTTGCCTGCTTCATACCCAGCAGAAAAGAGAAAATGTCTCTCTGTTCAAACAAGACTCCGGGGCCTTGGCCTGAGTTTCACTCAGTCCTAATTGGGTCAATGACCATTCCATAATCAGTCTTGGTACTAAGGAAACGAGATTATCTGATGGGCCAGGCCAAAGTCACTCCTTCATCCCACCCTCTTCCCCTAACTTCTGAATTAGTTATAACTTGAGCTGGACCTGAAACAGATTGAGAGTTGGGAGATATGCTATTAACAGCAGAGACAATGGACATTGGGTGGCAATTACAGTAAATGTTTTGCCTTTTATCTGTTGTGCTCCTGAACTGTTTCCTGAATGCACTTGGTATATACTCATTGCTAAGCTTTATTGAATTCATAGCATTACAGAAACATTTGAAGTTGTTTAGATAATAAACACATACTTTGAAAATAATTAAGACAGAAACTACTTTAAAGCCTGAGGGAGGGGAAGGAAAATTAAGCAAGGACCACAATTGAATTTTTGCTTTAAACTCTTAAGAATTTTAAAAAACAACCCCCCGAACCCCAAAAACCCAGCCTATTGCTAGTGTCATATTTAGTGATGAAAGTCTGAATGCTTTCCTCTTAAAATCAGGAATAATGCAAGGATGTCCACTCTTACCACTTCTATTCAGTATCTCACTGGAAGCCCGATCCAGTGCAATACAGCAAGAAAAAGAAATAATGAACATAGATTGGAGAGAAATAAAACTTACCCTGTTCACAGATGGCATGGTTTTCTACATAGAAAATCCCAAGGAATCTACAGAATAACTCCTAAAACTGGTAAGTGATTTAGCAAGGTTGCAAGATACAAGATTAATTCCCAAAAAAGCATTTGTTATTTCTATATACTAACAATGTAAGATTGGAAATGGAAATTTTAAAATATTATTTAAAATAGCTCCAAAAAGTAAAAGATCAGGTATATATCTAACAAGATGTATGAATAGGATCTATAGTTGAAAATTACAGAACACTGATGAAAGAAATTCCAGACCTAAATAAACAGTCATACCTGTTCATAGATTGGAAGATACATCATAATGATGATGTCAGTTCTTCTCAAATTGGCTTATAGTTTTAATGCAATTCCAGTCAAAATCCTGGAAGTATTTTTTGTAGATGTATCAGACAAACTGATTCTAAACTTTATATGGAAAGGCAAATGAATAACAAACAATTTGGAAAAAGAAGAAGAAAGTTGGAAGAATCACAGATGACAGTAATCAAGACTTTGTAGTACTGGTGAAGGGATAGGCACGTAAGTCAATAAAATAGAATAGAGATTCCAGAAGTAGACCTGTATGAATGTGCCCAATTGATTTTTGACAAAGATGCAAAAGCTGTTCAAAGAAGAAAGTAAAGTCTTTTCAGCAAATGGTATTGGAACAGCTAGACATTCATATGCAAAAAAAAAAAAGAAGAAAAAAGAACCTCTACCTAAACATCATATTTTATACAAAATTAACTCAAAACAGATCATAGATCTAGAAGAAGATAAAAAAGAAAATTTTCAGAGTCTTTGTGACCTAGAGTTAGGCAAAGAGTTTTTAGATATTATGACCAAATAGAATTCATAAAAGAAAAAATTGTTAAATTAGACTTTATAAAAAAAGAAAGAACTTTTGTTCTATGAAAGACACTGTTAAGAGAATGAACACAACAAATCATAAAGTTGTACACCTTAAATGTATGCAATTTTTAATTGTCAGTTATAGTTCAATAAAGCTGGGTGGGGGGAAAGAGACTGAAGAATCTTAAATGCTAGGAAAAAATAATTGCAGATCACATATCCAACATGTCTGAACTTGTATCCAGAACATAATAAGAACTTACAAAACTCAATAGTGAGAAAACAAATAATCCAACTTTAAAAAGTCACCTCACCAAAGAGGCTGTCAAGTAAACACACAAAAAGATGTTCAGCATTATTAGCCATTAGGAAAATGTAAATTAAAACCACAATGAAACAAGGGAAAACTTTTTTCTGTTTATTTAATTTTGTATCTATGTGAGATGATGGATGTTCAATAAACTTCTTGTGGTCATCATCTCAATGTATATAAGTAAAATCGCTGTGCTGTGCACCTTAAACTTATATAGTGCTGTATGTCAATTAAATCTCAATAAAACAAGGATAAATTACAAAAAAACACAAGATGCCACTACATACTTATTAGAATGACTAAAATAAAAAATCCAGTAGTGAGTGCTGATGAAGATGTGGAGCAACTGGTCCTCTTAAACCTTGCTGGTGGGGATGTAAAATGGTACAACCACTCTAAAAAACAGTTTGGCAGTTTCTCAGAAGTTAAATATACACTTACCATATGACCCAGCAATGCTACTCGTGGGTATATACCCTAGAAAGAGAAAAACTTATGTTCACACAAAAACTTATACACAAATGTTCATAGCAGACTAGTCATAATCACCCAAAACAGGAAGCAACCTAGATGTCCTTCAGTGAATGAAAAAATAAATACTGTCCACCTATAAGATGTGATCCATTCATCAAGAAGAAGGAACATATTATTGATATGCAGAAAACATGGATGAATCTCAAGGGCATTATACTCAGTGAAAGTAACCAGTATTAAAAGGCTACGTAGAGTATGACTCTATGTACAAGACATTCTCAAAAAGAAAAAAGCATAGTGGTGGAGAACAAGTCAGAGGTTGCCAGAGGTTAGGGACAGGGTGTGTGTGTGTGTATCACTGTAAAGGTATAGCATGAGGGAGTTCTTTGGGGTGATAGAACTATCCTCTGTCCGTATCCTAATTTTGACGGTGGTTGTAAGAATTTTAACACATGTTAAAAATCATAAGACTGTGCACTAAAGTTCAGTCTTACTGTATGATAAATACACTTAAACATACACACACACCTTAAGAGTCTGGCTGGTACAGACAGGCCCAGTGTTTCAGGAGGTGTTCTATGTTTAAATGGTGTGAGGAATTCCTTCTTTCTGGTGTCTTTTCATTCCTATGAAGAGCGAAGCCTCCAGTGGACCGATGCTGCCCTCCTACTGAGGATATCTGATCTAATTGTTTTTGGTATTTTGGGGCGTGGAAGATAAGGGATCTTCTTAACTCCACATCTGCAGGGCCAGCCAGGGCCTGCCTTGTTACCTGGACACACGTCACATGGAGGAGGTTGGGAAGGCTTTCCAAACACCCTTGAGCTGAGGTGTTTTTGTTTTTGTCTTTTTTAATAAATTTATTTATTTAGTTAGTTATTTTTGGCTGCTTTAGGTCTTTTTTGCGTGAGGGCTTTCTCTAGTTACTGCGAATGGGGGCCACTCTTCGTTGCAGTGCGCCGGCTTCTCTGCAGTGGCTTCTCTTGTTGTGGAGCACGGGCTCTAGCCACGCCAGCTTCAGTAGTTTTGGCACACTGGCTCAGTAGTTGTGGCACATGGGCTCAGTAGTTGTGGCTCGCAGGCTCTAGAGCGCAGGCTCAGTAGTTGTGGTGCATGGGCTTAGTTGCTCCGCAGCATGTGGGATCTTCACAGACCAGGGCTCGAACCTGTGTCCCCTGCATTGGCAGGTGGATTTTTAACCACTGCACCACCAGGGAAGTCCCTTGAGCTGAGTTTTGAAGTTGCTGATATGGTAAACAAGTAAAGTCGGAAAGCAGAGGGCCTATGTGCACAGGCTCAGAGACCTGGGCACTGGGGTGGGGCTGGGGGTAGGGCGGACCAAGGAGCTTGCATGCCACCCTGTTATGGGAAACCGTTGAAAGGGCTTTAAGCAGGAAAGTGACTCATCCAGATTTGCATCTCAGAAAGATCGTTCTGGCTTTGATTTGGAGGAGGATGCCTTGGAAGAGACAAGACCAGAAGCAGAGAGAGTGTTAGGAAGTTGATGAAATAGTCTTGGTGAGAAATGAGGCCGACCTGAACCAAGGTGGTGGCAGTGGGGGTGGAAGGGAGAGAGACAGGTTGGAGAGTTGTTTAGACAGTAGAATCAGCAGAACTTGGTGGCTCTTCGATGTGGGCCTGGGATGGGATGCAGAGTTGTCTAGAATGTCCCCAAAGTGTACCACTTTAGACCCAGACTGCTTCGGTATCTCAGCTGTGTCACTTATTTCCTGTGGACCTTGGGCAAGCTACTTTACTTCCTTGTGCTTCAGTCTCTCACCTGAAAGTGAAGTCACCTCCCAGAGTTGTGAAGATCAGTCAGAGTTAATTATGCTTAGAACAGTACCTGACCATAGTCTGCACAGCCCTCAAAAAATGTCTGCAGTGACAACACAATTTAGGAAGATAGGGAACTCTTCCAGGTATCTATTTCTTTTTTTTAAATTAATAAGCCAATTAATTAGTTAATTTGGTTACGCTGGATCTTAGTTGCGGCAGGGAGCCTCCTTGGTTGTGGAATGCAAACTCTTAGTTGCAGCATGTGTGTGGGATCTAGTTCCCTGACCAGGGATCGAACCCGGGCCCCCTGCATTGGGAGCTCGGAGTCTTATCCACTGCACCACCAGGGAACTCCCAGGTATCTATTTCTATGTAGCTAATTACTTCCAAAGTTAGTGGATTAAAATAGCAATCATATTATTATCCCTCTGTCGTTCTGAGAATTATTTGGGCTCAGCTAAACAATTCTTACTTGAGGTCACTTTTGTGATTTCAGGGATATGGTGGCTGGGCTGGAGTCAACTGAAGGGCCATCACTCACGTGTTTACTGCCTGGAAGACTCAGACAGCTGTTCTCTCTCTCTGTCACTCACTCACTCACTCACTCGCTCGCTCTCTCATGTGGTCTCTGCAGCAGGGCAGCTTCAGGGGTAGCTGGACTTTTTACATGGTACCTCAGGGCTTCAAAGTGAGTGTCCCTAGAAGAGAAACCATCAAAAGCCACCCCTTTTCTAAGCTAGCCTCAGACTCCATGCAGGCTCATTTCTGCTGTATTTTCTTTATTAAGGCCATTACAAAGACCTACCCAGGTTTAAGAGAAGGGAACAAAGACTCCATCTCCTGATGGGAAGAGTGTCAAATAATGTGTGGACCTATTTTAAAACCACCAGCTAACCCAGGAGGAAAAGTCATAAGTCTTCTGGGAGAAGGAAAGATAGGTTTATTTTTAGTATGTTGGGTCCCATGTTGAGTTACATATATCTAGGTAGAGATTGCCTGAAGACCTGGAACTTGGGAGACAGAATTGAGGCAGGAGATAGAAGTGGAATGTCCAGAGGTGGGGAGATGGAGAGCTTACTCAGCCTGGCTAGGTTCCTCCAGACATCCATCCGGTTTTACTTGTAGGATGTTGCAGTCTGAGAATTCTTTCTCTGGGTCCTAGCATCCTCTTGTCAAAGAGTTATCTTTTCAGCCAGAACGGACTCTTGGACCCACGTTGAGCATCCTCTCCCCCTCTCCCACCAGGCTGCTACTGTCAGAATCTCCTGCCCTTCCTGCAAGGCCAGGCAGTGTGTGCAGGAAGCACAGCATTCTGATTGCTTCTGTCCTGTACATTTTCAGTATGGGGCAAGGAATTAGATCCTCCTCCCTCCTTCCAGTCAGGTGTTTTCCCTGAACTGAAAGATTACTTGAGCAAGTTGTTAGGAAAGTCACTTCTCTTCAGCCACCTAAAAATGTTTTTTCTGAATTCAAGCCACGTCCCTGTGACTGGCCTTCAGTTCCAGATCCTTTTAGAGAACCGCTCA
>NW_006779719.1:78513-114887 GCF_000442215.2 Lipotes vexillifer
TGTTACTAGGGCTAGCCTGGTTCCTCTTGGGAGTTGCCACAAGGAAAAAGGAAGTGACTTGTGAGTCCGCAAAAGAGCCAGGTTCCAAATCAGATGTGTCTGACTTCAGAGCTGAGCCCTTCACCCCAGGCATCCTTCTAAAGACACCACTGTACACCTACCCTGAATGGCCTGAACATTTGGACAGTTGAATACAATACACATCAACCAGTTCCTGATAGATCGAGCTCAGGTCTGGTAGGTTCAGTTTGAGCAAGAAAGTGAAATAAGCCAGGGCTTGCGGTGGGGACATGGCAGAGTCAGAATGGCTTCTCTTGACCTCCTCCTTTCTCTGGGAAACAGATGAATTAACAAGCTGATTCGTACTCCCTCTCACCTAAGCTCTGACATGAACCACCCTCATCATCCCATCAAACCTTTCCCTGACCCACGTTGTGGATCTGGGACTCTCATTCCTCTGCAGCCTTCTCTCTTTCCCACTCCTGATGAAGCTCCTTTTCCATCTCCCAGCCCTGTGTGGCTTCACTTTCCTTTCCAAGAACAGCCTCCTAACTACTTACCGCCCTGTTCTAATCCATCCTACATATCTCAGCCCCTACATACCTCAGCCAGCTTTATCTCCAATCCAGGCCCACCCCTATGCAAACATGTTCAATGGCTTCTCATTATCTCTACTAATAGCTAATCTTGGTATATTACGTTATAGTGTAACACATGGTTTCTCTTGTTTAATCTGCACAATGACCCAGTTATCTGAAGGGACCTACGCTTAGGGAAGTATAAATTCTCCTTCCTGGCATTCTAGGCCTTTCCTGGTGTGCCCCAACTTAGGTTTCTGTCTCAGTTTTCTAAACCACGCCTCGAGCACCAGCCAAACCACTGGCCAAACACATCCTTGTAACCTCTTCATGGAGGGAGCTGCACTTTGGGGTCTGACAGACCTGGTCTCAAGGCTGGCCATGTGACCATGGGCAAGTTTTCTAACCTTTCTTGTATGTATTCATTGTGCTACACGATTTTATATGAGGTACTTGAGCATCGTTGGATTTTGGTATATGCGGGGGCTCCTGGAATCACTCCCCTGTGGTTAAAGTAATGCAGGGACAACTGTAGATTGTAGAATAGAGGCTTGTTAGATTAGATGACTGTAAAGGTGCTTAGGACGGAGGACTTGATGAGTGCTAGTTTCTTCTTCCCCTGACTCCTCTGCCTTTGGGTGTTTCCCCCACTTTCCTTCTTCCTCAGTCATACCTGCCTTTTGAATTCCTATTCTGTTATGGAAGGTGCATCTGAACCTCTCCTTTCTTAATCTAGCCTAATGAGAATTTCAAGAAAGCCTTGAATTCCTACAAACTCTGAGGTGGCCTCCTCTGTAGACTCGCAAGCGCTTCTGACTATCATTATTGTGCATGTCCTGTCCTGCCTCCTAGAATGTAGGTTCTTGATGGCAGGGGCAGCATCCTCTCTTTGGCCTCTCTTCCTGTGTTATGTGCAAGAAGTTAGATAACACTTGTAGGATTCACTCAAGAACATGGGAGGCTGTATGAGGTCATCATGATCATTTCCTGGTCCCTGTGGTGTTTGCTTTCTTTTGAACACAGTGGCTTTCCCTCTTGTGTTTTATCATGTTCCTATACTGTCTTCAGTGGGAAAACCAGAATGAAAGATGACAGCTCAACAGGAAGTTGGCTTGCAGAAGTATTTAGTGTGACCTCACAGAGCTTAACAATTGTTTTTAAGCTTTCATTAACATTTAAAAATTGAGTGGTTTCACACAATGACCCAGATTCTTAGTTTCTCTGGTAAAAAATTCAGAAGATGAGGCCACCCTGGACCCTCACTTCCATGTGACACTGCTTGGCTGGAGCTGTCAGGACCACCACATGCCCCTCAGGCCTGGTTCTCGCACTTCTGCCCGGACTTCTGGCCTTGGACATTTACAACCTTTGATGTAAACTGTGAAAAATCATTAAAATATATTTCAACTCTATAATTAAGAATGGTGGACTTCCCTGGTGGCACAATGGTTAAGAATCCACCTGCCAATGCAGGCGACATGGGTTCAAGCCCTGGTCGGGGAAGATCCCACATGCTGCCGAGCAACTAAGCCCTTGAGCCACAACTACTGAGCCCGCGTGCCACAACTACTGAGCCCCGCGTGCCACAACTACTGAAGCCCACGCACCTAGAGCCCCTGCTCCGCAACAAGAGAAGCCACTATAGTGAGAAGCCTGTGCACCGCAACGAAGAGTAGCCCCTGCTCACCGCAACTAGAGAAAGCCCGAGGTCATACAGCTAGTACCTGTTAGAGCAGACTCAACTCCAGATCTGGACGACACTTGGAAATCTCTGATATGACTTGTATTGGTATCTTCTCCTAGACTGTAAGCCAGATGAGGACCAGGGCCACAAGTGTATCCTCCATAGAGCTTAGCAAACTGCTTGTATGCAGCAGGGACTCGTCATTAATTAATGACAGCTGACTTTTTTCTAGGTCATTAGTTTGATTTTTCTTCTCCTGCAGGGATTTTCAGGTCATATTGTCCTCAGATTAATCCTGGTTTTCTATTGGTTGTTTTGATTGATTTTTATAACCTGTAATTAAAAATTAAGCTCTCAAACATCTCCTTTGTGGGCTATGAACTACAATCTGTAATCACAACTTTTCTTTAAATTGATCATCTTTTTTCTGAGCTGTTAATAAACATGTCTGGCATCACTTGGGTTTTCAAATTGGTATTTCCAGATGGTAAGGCCTTCAGATCTGATAAGCTTATACATATCATACTAAGTGAAAACTTGAACAAAATGCCACATCTTTGGCAGTCTTTATGCTATTAGTATGATAACTAAAAGGAAAAAAAGAAGTCTCCCTATGGTTTTGTCTTCTCTCCCACCCGATGGAAAAGTCATCAAATTGTCAACCAATCAAAATGGAAGTGAATCACATTTAGTGTTACCTGCCTTTCTCTTTTTCAGTTTTTAAAATCAGGTTAGTTTGAGAGTATGTGTTTGCTTTTTCTAATTGAGGTAAAATTCATATAACATAAATAAAATTTACCATTTTAAGGTGTACAATTTAGTGGTTTTTATTATATTCACTGTGCTGTGCAGCCATCATCACTGTCTAATTTCAGAACATTTCAGTCATGCCCCAAAAAGAAACCTCATACCTATTAGCAGTCAGTCCCTATCCCTCACCCCCATCCTATGGCAGCCACTAATCTACTTTCTGTCTCTCTGGGTTTGCTTATTGTGGACGTTTCATGTGAATGGAATCATATAATGTGTGGCCTTTTGTGTTTGGATTCTTGCACTGAGCATAAAGTTTTCAAGGTTCATCCATGCTGTGGCATGTATTAGTACACTTCATTCTTTTTTGCAGCTGAATGATGTTCCAGTGTATGGATACACCACATTTTGTTATCCAATAATAAGTTAATAGACAGTTATTGTTTGTCACTCTTTGTCTATTATGAATAATGTTGCTATGAGCATTTTGTGTACAGGTTGTTGGTGAAGATATGTTTTCAGTTCCCTTCAGTATATACCTAGGAGAAGAATTGCCTACATCAATTGTAACACTACCTGGGTCATATGGTAACACTATGTTTAACTTTTTGAGGAACTGTCAAATAGTTCTCCACAGGGGCTGTATCATTTTACATACATGCACATCTTCACCAACGTATGCTATTTTTTTTTATTAATTAATTTTTTATTTTTGGCTGTGTTGGGTCTTTGTTGCTGCACATGGACTTTCTCTAGTTGTGGCAAGTGGGGGCTACTCTTCGTCGCGGTGCATGGGCTTCTCATTGCAGTGGCTCTCTTGTTGTGGAGCACGGGTTCTAGGTGCGCGGGCTCCAGTAGTTGCAGTGTGTGGGCTCAGTAGTTGTGGCTCACGGGCTTAGTTGCTCCACGGCATGTGGGATCTTCCCGGACCAGGGCTCGAACCCATGTCCCCTGCATTGGCAGGTGGATTCTTAACCACTGTACCACCAGGGAAGCCTGTTCACCAGCGTAGGTTATTTTCTGTTTGTTTTTTATAACCATTCTAATGAGTGTGAGATAGTGTTTCTTTGTGGTTTTGATTTATAGTTCCCTAATGAGGAATGATGTTGAACATCTTTTCATGTGCTTATTGTTCATCTGTATATTTTCTTTGGAGAAAATCCTTTGCCCATTTGTAAAAACGGGTTGGGGTTGCCTTTTTATTATTCAGTTGTAGGAGTTCTTTATATATTCTGGGTATTAGATCCTTACCTGATATATGATTTGTATATCTGCCTTTCTTGAGCTGATTACAAAGCAAAGTCTTCAAGAAATTTGTATTTTGTTGCCATACTGTGAAGCTCTGTGGTCTCTACCAGGCCCTACCTCATTTTTACCTATTAGTATTTGGAAGGTCACCAGAACTTTCACTAAAGAATGGGGATTGGGGTGGGAAGGAACAACTTTGTTCTCTGCGGGTTTTGCCATTGAGGTCATGCATTAATCCTCCCGCTGCCTTGCGGAAAGCGGTGGTCACCATCCCTGTAATGGAAGGTGCCCTGGAGGCAGAGGATGCAGGTGGGGGCAGAAACTTGAGGGTTTATGGCATTTTTATCCGTGGTGGGATGGAAACGTTTCTGCTTCAGAATTGGGTTGTCTTTTTTTTTTTTTTCTTAACATCTTTATTGGGGTATAATTGCTTTACAATGTTGTGTTAGTTTCTGCTGTGCAACAAAGTGAATCAACTATATGTATACATATATCCCCATATCCCCTCCCTCTTGCATCTCCCTCCCACCCTCCCTATCCCACCCCTCTAGGTGGTCACAAAGCACTGAGCTGATCTCGGCTGCTTCCCACTACATTACGTTTGGCAGTGAATATATGTCCGTGCCTCTCTCTCACTTCCTCCCAGCTTACCCTTCTCCCTCCCTGTGTCCTCAAGTCCATTCTTTACATCTGCGTCTTTAAGAATTGGGCTGTCTTTTGCTCTTAAAGAAAAATTCTGGGGCAGATGAGCTCCCATCCCCTCAACAGCCATCATTAGGGCACATTTCTTGTAGTCAAGATGAGTTTGCCAGTTTGAGGCAGCTTCATAGGAAGCTTTTCCTCTGAGGTTGAAGAGGGTGGCTAAGTGAGAGACCAGGGGTCAGCGGGAACAATTGTGTGTCCAGGGCCTTTACGGGAGCAGCTCCACTTGCTCGTGTGTTGTTGGAGCTGGTCCTCACTGTGCTGGGCTTGAGGCTGGCAGCAGGGTCCTTCTGCTCTGTTGAGGTGGATGCCACCATTACTGCAAAGTCCTATGGATGCCCTTGCCAGGCTCATTTACCTCTTTGTTACTCAAAGCATGGTCCCGCTGACTGACTCTGCCTTTTAACAAAATCCCCAGGTGAGTGTGTGCACAGCGCAGTTGAAGAAGCAGGTATTCAGGTCCCAGCCTCCCTGTTGCTGCCCACCTCATGTGGTTACTCAGTCTGTGTGTCTGAACAGTCTTCCTCCTTCTTTCCGGCTTCCATGGGTTGGCCTTTGTGATGTTAATGCCAGCTGTCCTGACTGCAGCTTCCTTTCCTTGCTGGATGAAGAAAATTACGTGGCATTTCCCTGACGTGCTCTCAGACTTGCAAACATGTCCATAGAAATCCTGAAATAGTTCTCTCTTAGTGTTTACTCTTGAGCCTTCCTCATTCTCCTCTTCCTTCTCCCCTGCCTCCCTGTCTTTCCAGAGCTCCTCCCTCCTTGCATTAGTCCTTTCCCCAGCTGGACTCTGGTTCTGCTCAGTTACATCTGTGACTGGCCCTCTTTACACTGGGAGCTTCTTGAGGGAAGGGGGTCTTATGCCATCCATTTTTATATCTTTACTCCCACTGCTGGACCTAACGTCCTTTGGACAGTAAATATTTGCAGAATTTAATTAGGTTATTGAATCGCAATGAAAATGATTTCAGAAGACACCAAAAAAAAAAAAAAAAAAATCGAAACTCCTTTTCTTCTGGTGCTACCAAGATCCTGAGACTTTATTTCAGTGATGTCAAGTGGTATCGAAATGAACAAACATTCCATTTGGTGCATTTAATGGGTCCTTTAGGTGTCATTATTTTAACCCTGAAATTTTTTTCATTTATAGGATAAAAGGAAATATTTCTTTACCAAAGTAAACACAGTAGACTAAGGGAGTAAGTTTGTAAATTTAGTCACACTGAAAATATTTTACATGAATCTCTCTCCTCAACTCCTGACCATGCTTTGAGCTCTGTGACCATGACTCACCTGTGAGAGCCACAACTGTTTTGAGGATTTCATGAGAAACCCTGTGAAGAGTGTATTACCTATAATAACAGTTAACATTTATTGAGTGTGTTCTATATGAGCCAGGTACTGTTTACTCTGAGCACTTTATGTATAGTCTCATTCTTAAATCTCCCAATGACTCTGAGGTGGATATTTTATTATGCCCATTGTTACAGATGGGAAAATAGAGGCACAGGCAGCCGGATCAGTATTTTGCCCAAGGTTAAACATCCAGTAAATATGCCTGAAGTAAAGATTAGTAAACTGGAAGGTAGTGTGAGAAACTCAGTCAAATTCATCACAGAGAGATAACAAGAAGGAATGTAAAAAGCCCCCAAATTCCCATGTATTTGGATACTGGGAAACATATTTGTAAAGAATTTACAGTTCAACGAAGAAATCATAATAGAAATTATAAGACATTTAGAACTAAACAACAATGACAATACTATATAATAATTTATAGGACTCGCACAGAATTTAGAAGGAAATGCATATATTGAAAAAAAAAAGTGAATGTGCTAAGCAGTCAACTCAAAAAGGTAGAAAAAGAATAGGGTAAACATAAAAAAAGAAGGAAATAAATCATTAGATAAGAGCAGAATTTAATGATATAGAAAACAGAAACACAATAGAGGGAGTGTGGTGTGGAATACTGAACGACACTTAAAATGGATCACCTGCATTAATATGAATAAATCTCAAAGATGTAATGAAAAAATTTCAAAAAGAAAAGGCAGATTACAGATACATCCAGACTGATACCATGTAAGTCAAATTTTCAAACACATACAAACAGCATTATACATTTTAATGGATAGAGACATATGCAGAAACCTGTTAGATCCTCACCAGAATCAACTTTCTTCCTGAGTCAGACTAAATTCTTAATTGTAGGTAGTAGACATAAAGGGATAAAAGACTCAATGTAAACAATCATGGCTATTGACAAAACAGTGCAAACCACATTTCCTGTTGATAGTGGACAGATCCATCCATGATGGATGGAAAATATTTATTATTGCAATAATAACAAAAAATTGTTTTCTTTTTTTAACTCCTCTCCCTCAGATTTTCTAGCACTCATTGCAGTACTGGGCATATAGTTGGATGTCAATAAAAGTTCTTTGTTTTTGCTTTTTCTTGAATTCATATACTACAAAAATGTGTTTAATGTGATTTCCTTCCCTTGAACCTGAAAACGGACAGTAACTCAAGCCTTTCATCATATTTTATGCTTGTACGCTTTGGTGGTTAGGTAAAGTCAATAACATTCAGCAAAATTGTCAAGAAAGGACATGTCTAGCAGTTGGGTGATGGTCAAGAAATATGTCCATCCAAAATAGTATTATCCAGCATTTTAAAAAGATGGAGATGTGTAACATGAGGAAATGCCTGTGATATAATGTTAAAGGAGAAATACCAAAAACAAAACAAAAACCCGTACATGCTATAGCATGGATGCACTTTGAAAACTTTATGCTAGGTGAAAGAATCCAGACACAGATGCCACTATTTATCAGTCAGGATTTTCTAGAGAAATAGAATCTCTTTATATACACTTACATGAGATTTATTTTAAAGAATTGGCTCATGTGATGAGTCAAGTCCGAAATCCAAAGGGCAGGCTGGAAACCACGCAGGAGTTGATGCTGCAGTCTGGAGGCAGAATTCCTTCTTCTTCAAGAAACCTTAGTTTTTGCTCTTAAGGCCTTCAACTGATTGGATGAGCCACCTAGATGATCAGGGATAATCTCCTTTACTTAAAGTCAGCTAATTATGGGTGTTAACCACATCTGCAAGACACCTGCACAGCAATACCCAGATTGGTGTTTTATTGATTTCAAAACCCTGTAATTATATAGCCATTCAGAATTACAAGAGATATGCAAGAGATAATTCACCTTAAGTGTTTGGCACAGTCTGACATATAGTACGTACTCACTGATTGTTAATCTTTGTATTATGATTAACCATAATACTATATGAAAAATGAAAACAATTTCACTTTACATATATTTGAGTTGATGAGATTGTGGGTGAATTTTACGACTTCTGATTTCCAGTAGAGCTGTTATAACATTGCTTGTGCAGTAAATATATTTTTAAGGGCTTAAAAATAAAAGCTTTACAGACACAGAGGCATCTGTTTTTTTGAGCCTAAGTTCATGTAAAGAGCTTGCACTGGTGAAGCTACTCAGCTCCAAAGAAAACGATGAGAAAAAGGGACAGGTATATTTCAGTGGAAGGATAAGATAGGGAAACCATCCTCCCATCTATTGAGTGTATGCACATAGTCATTTGTTAATGACATTATTCATTCCATACTTTTTATTTTCTGGTTATCAACGTTCATCTTAGATTAGCTCCTGAGGGGCTTAATCCAATGCTTAAAATAGTGTGTAGCATGATGGCATGGCTAGATGACTATTTCAGTGATAATAAAAAATATGTTTTCCTTTGCCAATAATTCTTATTTAATCAAGACAAATTCGATCTGTGTAACAGAGAACTAACTGTTCTGGGGCTTTGATTAAAAACTACAGAAGATTGCTTTGCCTATTCGGGGTCTTTTGTGTTTCCATACACATTGTGAAATTTTTTGTTCTAGTTCTGTGAAAAATGCCATTGGTAGTTTGATAGGGATTGCATTGAATCTGTAGATTGCTTTGGGTAGTGTAGTCATTTTCACAATGTTGATTCTTCCAATCCAACAACATGGTATATCTCTCCATCTCTTTGTATCATCTTTAATTTCTTTCATCAGTGTCTTATAGTTTTCTGCATACAAGTCTTTTGTCTCCTTAAGTAGGTTTATTCCTAGGTATTTTATTATTTTTGTTGCAGTGGTAAATGGGAGTGTTTCCTTAATTTCGCTAGACAGAGCAATCTTGAGAAAGAAAAACGGAGCTGGAGGAATCAGGCTGCCTGACTTCAGACTATACTACAAAGCTACAGTAATCAAGACAGTATGGTACTGGCACAAAACCAGAAATATAGATCAATGGAACAGGATAGAAAGCCCAGAGATAAACCCACGCACATATGGTCACCTTATTTTTGATAAAGGAGGCAAGGATATACAATGGAGAAAAGACAGCCTCTTCAATAAGGGGTGCTGGGAAAACTGGACAGCTACATGTAAAAGAATGAAATTAGAACACTCCCTAACACCATACACAAAAATAAACTCAAAATGGATTAAAGACCTAAATGTAAGGCCAGACACTATACAACTCTTAGAGGAAAACACAGGCAGAACACTCTATGACATAAATCACAGCAAGATCCTTTTTTGACCCACCTCCTAGAGAAATGGAAATAAAAACAAAAATAAACAAATGGGACCTAATGAAACTTAAAAGCTTTTGCACAGCAAAGGAAAACATAAACAAGACCAAAAGACAACCCTCAGAATGGGAGAAAATATTTTCAAATGAAGCGACTGACAAAGGATTAATTTCCAAATTTACAAGCAGCTCATGCAGCTCAATATCAAAAAAACAAACAACCCAATCCAAAAATGGGCAGAAGACATAAATAGACATTTCTCCAAAGAAGTTATACAGATTGCCAACAAACACATGAAAGGATACTCAACATCACTAATCATTAGAGAAATGCAAATCAAAACTACAATGAGGGGCTTCCCTAGTGGCGCAGTGGTTGAGAGTCTGCCTGCCGAGGCAGGGGACACAGGTTTGTGCCCCAGTCCGGGAAGATACCACATGCTGCGGAGTGGCTAGGCCTGTGAGCCATGGCCGCTGAGCCTGCACGTCCGGAGCCTGTGCTCTGCAACAGGAGAGGCCACAACAGGGAGAGGCCCCCGGACTGCCAAAAAAAAAAAAAAAACAACAATGAGGGGTCACCTCCCACCAGTCAGAATGGCCATCATCAAAAATATCTCCAAACAATAAATGCTGGAGAGGGTGTGGAGAAAAGGGAACCCTCTAGCACTGTTGGTGGGAACGTAAATTGATACAGCCACTATGGAGAACAGTATGGAGGTTCCTTAAAAAACTAAAAATTGAACTACCATATGACCCAGCAATCCCACTACTGGGCCTATACCCTGAGAAAACCATAATTCAAAAAGAGTCATGTACCACAATGTTCATTGCAGCTCTATTTACAATAGCCAGGACATGGAAGCAACCTGAGTGTCCATCGACAGATGAATGGATAAAGAAGATGTGGCACCTGTATACAATAGAATATTACTCAGCCATAAAAAGAAACGGAATTGAGTTATTTGTAGTGAGGTGGATGGACCTAGAGTCTGTCATACAGAGTGAAGTAAGTCAGAAAGAGAAAAACAAATACCGTATGCTAACATATATATATGGAATCTAAAAAAAAAAAGGGTTCTGAAGAACCTAGGGGCAAGACAGGAATGAAGACGCAGACATAGAGAATGGACTTGAGAACACGGGGAAGGGGAAGGGGAAGCTGGGACGAAGTGAGAGAGTGGCATTGACATATATATACTACCAAATGTAAAATAGATAGCTAGTGGGAAGCAGCCACATAGCACAGGGAGATCAGCTCAGTGCTTTGTGACACCCCTAGAGGGGTGGGATAGGGAGGGTGGGAGGGAGAGGCAAGAGGGCGGGGATATGGGGATATATGTATACGTATAGCTGATTCACTTTGTTATAAAGCAGAAACTAATGTACCATTGTAAAGCAATTATACTCCAATAAAGATGTCAAAAAAATAAAAAAGAATATATGGGACAGTCTCCAAGATAGATCATGTGTGAGGCGGTAAAACAAGCCTTAATAAATTGAAAAAGACTGAAAAAAAACCACAGAAGACTTTAATCTCTTTTCTGCAAATACCCTAAAACAGGAACACTGCTGTTTTCATAAATCTGAATCAAATGCAGTTCAGCTACTATCCCCAGGTTTAATTTTTATAACTATTAAACATGCGTGCATCAGAACAAAGACTGGGTAGGACCTGGAAAATGGTGAGGGGAAAGGAGTGGATAGGTTGGTGTAATTAGTTATGACTTTTGTCTTTTATTTTGATCTTCAGAATTATTTCATGAACAATAATTTTTTATAAACTTTGCAGGAAAAAAAATCACCCTATTACCTCCAAAATAGGGCTACTGGACTGGCAATTGTTGTTTGAGACAACATGGGCATGAAGAGATGACATTCTATGTATCTTCTCTTTTAAGCTTAAGTTTTTGAACTTGAAGAAGAAATCTGTAGCTGCGGGCTTAATTGTTTTCCTCCCTAGTTTCTCCGTTCCATTTTACCAATATACTTAACTTTTTGCATAAAAACTGGAGAAAGCACGGCGAGCTCTCCAGGCACTAATGAGCTTATTTTATGATCCCATTTTAAATTCGAGGACACCAAGGCTCAGTGATACTCACAGCATCTTGGGCCACAGAAGGAACCTTTGAAGACATCTGATTCAACCTTTATGCCCTACCTCCAATCCCACCACTTGACCACGGGAGAAGTTAAAGTCGTGGCCCAAGTTATGCACCTTGTAAGTGGTGGAACCAGAGCTCGAGCCTACTCTTCTAACACCATATTCTTCCCAAGCTGTGTCAGTACCTGCTTGGGATCTTCCTGCCTGTGTGGGGGAAGGCAGCCAAGAATGAATTCCTGGTAATTAAGGGGGCTACAGAGGTCTACGTCACAATTTTACCTTTGGGCTTACTTGTTGGCCCTGCTGAAGACCTCCATAGAGCTATAGCATTCAGGGAGGTTCTTGATCTTCATCTTCCCTAGTTCTGGGAGTGGCCCTACCATGTGTGTCTGATCTGTGCACCCCCAGGCAGGCACTTATTCCCAGCAGCCTTTGGCTATGGAGACCTCTCCATGCCTCTTAATCCAGTCCAAGGTTCTGACTCTGGAAAAGGGTAGGGAAGGACTGTGCCCTGTGAAATCCTGACCTCATCTTGGAACCTGGCAAATCTTCCAGTGATTTTTGTTCTTATCTTGCATCTCATTTTTCCAAATGTGTTTGAGACCAAGATAAAGCATACCCATTCACAAGCATAACTCCTGGCTGAGGTCATTCACCAGCTACTTGTTCTTGAGAGTCCCAGGATGACATCTCTGGCCCAGGGTGAATCTCCCAACTGCTCTTCCAGGTTTTGGTTGGCATTTATATTCTCCTTTTCAGTAAAAAAACAAATATCAGAATATAATTTGTGATACTTCAAGAACAAGCCTGATAGAAAGCTTTCATTACTAAATATAGTAACCTATTCATTGTGCTTGTCACCTTTGATTGCTTTTAAATGATTCCTCGTGGTGACTCTTTTATGTCTCCCATAAAAACCCATATCCAAGGCTTCCCTGGTGGCACAGTCGTTAAGAATCCACCTGCTAATGCAGGAAAATAAAAGTAAGCTAAAGATAAGGTTACTACACAAATGTATCTTATGTGGTTCATCTATTTGGTGTACTAGTGGGCATGAGAAGTATACCAGAATTTAAATGAAAACTCTAGTATTGATTATGATTCACATCTCTTTTCATTTGCCCTAGCATTCTTAACTGTACCCAAATAACTCTAAATTTTCACATACTAATTATTTGAATTTGTGAATTAACATATCCAGTGATATCCTCCTTGAATCTTCCTGCCCTCTAGTCATTTTACTCCCAATTAGCATGTCATCCATCAGAGGTTGATGAAGAAAAAAAAAAGATGTGTGAGTCATCCCAACCCATTTTCTTTCTTGGTTAATAAAAGGTAGTAGGGAGTGAGGGTTCCTGGGGATGGGGGGGGAGTAAGCCAATTAGACGTTATTAGAACCATTTAGAAGGGGATAAAGAAGAAATATTTATTGATAGAATTTGTGATTTTTAATTGTCAAAGTCATCACAAGTGAAGAAATTCATATTAACATTAAGGCAAAAGCTTTCAGAGAATGTATGTTTCTTGATATGGAACATTTCCTTGCTATATATAAAATAGATAACCAACAATGACCTATGGTATAGCACAGGGAACTATACTCAATGTCTTGTAATAATCTATAAGGGAAAAGAATCTGAAAAAGAATATATATATATCTATCTACATATCTGAATCACTGTGCTGTACACCTGAAACTAACACAACATTGTAAGTCAACTATACTTCAATTAAAAAAGAGTATTACTAAAATTATTATTAAAAGAATATGAGAAGAATACAAACTGATATGTAAACTATAAAATATGTAAAATATCTATAGGTAGACAGAATAAAAGTGGTGTGTAAAAACAATAGTTATATTGGGTTGACTAAGATGAACTTTTTTTTCCTTCTCACAGTATTCTTAGATGTTTTGTCATGATAATATAATTGAAGGGGAAGAAAAGAAATGAAAACAAAAGCTTTCACACGAACTATACTTTTTCCAGATTTGCTGAGTAACGTGTACTTGTACTCTTTACCTTTTAAAATGTGATTTGTTTTTTAAGTCTAACATTTACAGACTCATGGGAGATCATCAAAATTGTTTTTCTTGCCACTAAATTTGCACTGGGGGTGGTATTTTTCCATAGAAATTTATACAGAAGAACTCAATGTTGTTCCTTTCTTCTTTCCAATTCTTGTTTTTCTTAGGGATTGCCATAGGCGTTTTGGTTCGAGAATACAGCAAGCTCTCTAACCTGGAGAAATTCTACTTTTCCTTTCCTGGAGAAATTCTAATGAGAATGCTGAAACTCATCGTTTTACCATTAATTATATCCAGCATGATTACAGGTACCTTGAGAAAACTGACATTCTCCGTGATTATTTAAGGAGCCATCCCATCACCTGAGTTGTTCCTTTCTTATTATGGAAAAAGTCAAAGTGCACTTGATGCATCACACACACACACAAACACGCACACACAAAACACCCCTCACTTGGAAAGTGTATATTTGCTTGAGTGAAATATTTCAGTATTCACAAAGTGGCAGTGCTTTGTGGCATTGCTCTGCCTGTAGCACTGTCCACCGCAGCTCAGATCTTCATTTGACCAGCCGTATAATGTCTTATGAGGAAGGAAAAAAAAAAGGCATATTTGGTCAATGAGATGTCAGCCAGTGTCCTCAGGGAAAATGTGGTTGTCAGTCTTGATCATGTTTTCAGTAGTTTACTTGTTTGTTTCTCAGCTGCATCCGTCCTGCCCCCGACCCTGTCAGCGGCAGCCTGCAGAGTCCTCTGTCCCCTCTTCTCACTCACATCCACTCCTCCACAGAACTCAGAACTTGCTACATACTTGCCTTGGAAATTTGCCCAGGGGACCAGCAGTCACATGCTGTGGAAAAGGTTTAATGATGGCTTGACACCATATTTTAAAAACCTGGTTTTCTTAAATCTGAACTTGTGATGCAGTTGAATTTGGAAATGATTTTTTCCTTATAGATCATTATATTGCAGGGTCTCTTTAAAGAACAAGCGCCTTATGTAGATAGAGATTAATTTGGCTTACAAAAATGTCATTTGTCTGGGTATGGTAAGCTTCTCGGTGCATTCCATAGTTTCTTGTCCTTATCTGCATTCTGGCAGTAGGTAAAATGTGGCAATCAATAGTGTTGCCAGCTTGAAAATCATGGTTTTATACAACCAGGCAATTAGGGTTCTCAACATAGCCTCTTTTAGAACATTTTTCTCTACTGCCACTAAAGAGACCTAGGACTGATCTATGTAGAGTACTGGACATTGGCTGGGTTAAGGCAGGGTGGGTGTCAGGATCTTCTGCTTTCAACAATGCATTGCTTGAGCTGTGGATTTGGCCATTGACCTTTTGAAGTGCCAAACTCCAATCAGACTAGAGTCCCTTGGGTGTTGGTGTTCTTGGCCTATTACAAACCTAAAGAGAGTATAATTATGTTTTGAAATGACTGGCTTCTTTTAGGCCCTGCAGCCAGAGGGCCAAATCAGCAGACCAGTCATTTGTACCATATAATGTTTGTTTATTTGTAGAAGTGATTGTAAGCATTTAAAATTTGGAAGACTTCATGTAAGCATCCAGATTTCTGGCTTCCTCTGAAAAAAAAAATAAGATCAGGAAACGTTGGAGCCATGTTCCCACACACCAACAGTGGTTTGGAGCTGAGAAACAGCTACTCTGTTTACTTGGAGCAAATGCATTTGAGGATGCCACAGTCCCCACCACTCCCTATTGCCTAATACCTCATCTACTTCACTCATTTACATTACATGCCTTCCCCTGTAGACACTGCCATTACAACCCCTTAGAATTTTCTCCATATTGAAGAGTCTTAATCTCTTCTTAGGCTCCTTTGAGAACATGATGAAAGCTTTGGACTCTCCCCCAAGAAAAGTGTTCACAGTTGTACATATATACTGTATTTTACATGCAATTGCACGAAGTTCATAAACTACTTAGTGAGTGATACTTACGTCTATGGACTAGTTGTAGGATGTTTCAAAATATATACTGCTCTTGGTATTCAATAACTAGTGAGATTTTTGCAGTCTGGCTGTTTTGGGTGCTAGCTCAACCTTGCAAATAATCTAGGAAAATAATTTGCAACCCTCAGCATTCCATTCATATAGCCTAGCTGCTTTTTGAAGGTGTAGCACAGGTCTGGAAATTTCTACAATTTTCCTTCACCAAATCCCCAGCAGTTAAACAGGAGTTAGAAAGCAGAACAACTACCCATTCTTTTGACATAAAGTGATAAAATGATCAAAGATTCAAGGGACATGAACAAAGCAGAATGGAAACGATGATGCTATATTTGTGTTTTAAATTGTCAGATTAAAAGGAAAAAATAATAACAATATGAAGGCAAGGTGATGGGGAAATGGGCTCATTCATTCACTTTCAGTTACTGTATAATTGGAACAAACTTTCTGGGGGCAGTTTGGAGCATGTTCTGACCTTTCCACGTAGTATTTCTACTTTGATGAATTTACTACAAAGAAATAACCAGAGATATGTTCAAAGATTTAGGTACAAGGATGTTCATGGTAACATTTTTTTAATAATGGTGATAAATTATAAGCTGTCTAAATGTATGTTATACCTGTAAGTTAGGAGTCTATGCAACTATTAAACACTTTGTTTTGGAAACATAGTTAATGAAGGTGGAAATGTTCCTAATACAATATAAAATAGAAGGATAAAACAAATTAAACAACAAGATATTGTGTACAATCCAAATTTTATTAAAATGTATATACATTCTAAGAGTTGGGATCAAAACCAAATGGCTAACAATGATCAGATCCTGATACTAAGAAAAAGTGATTCACTGAGCTTTCTGTACATTTTCAAGGCAAACACATGTTATTTTTGTTTTGTTTTGTATTTTCTTTCTTCCCTCCCTCCCTCCCTCCCTCCCTTTCTTCCTCCCTCCCTCCTTCCTTCTGTCCTTCCTTCTTACCCTCCTTCCTACCAGTGAGACATGAGTCAGACATTGGCCCTCTAGGAATAATTACACGGAGAATAGGGGTAGAGGGTCCAAAGTCCCAGTCCCCAAAGTCCAGCCTTCCCTCTGGTAGTTTCCCTCCCACTCCCCTCCCCAGCTCTGCTCCCTGTTCCTGCAGCTCAGCACCACCTTCACCTGGTGTGTGGTCCTTCCCCCAAACCCTGCAGTGGTCCTCAGCCTCCCCACCCAGCACAGAACCAGGAGAGTAAAGCAGAAGATGGCTATGGAAAATACACAGGAAGAACAGTTTTCAAGTTTTGAAAGCTTTTATAAATCCAGCAGGTCAAGAGCTTATTTTATACATTTATTAGGACAGAGGAGAATACATGTTGGAAGCGGGGGAGAGTTGAGTGAGTGCCCTAAGGATACATAAATTAGTGGTAGAGACACAGCAAAACTGAGACCTAAGACTAATGATCTGTGCTTATGCATAATCTTGCATAACAAGTAGGAAAAAAACCTCTGCCACCAAAGCCTCTGCTGATGTAAAACTACTTACTTTATAGCTATTTTAACAGGAAGAATATCTCTTTATGTGATGATGAGGATCAGATGTCACATTAATCAGGGAAATTTGAATATACAGTGGTTATGAGATGGTATCAAGAAATTGTTGATAATTTTGTTAGCGGTGATAATGGCATTTAGTTACATAAGAAAATGTAATTCTTTTATTAAAAGTGTGTAGGGATGAAATGACATAATGTCTGGAATTTGCTTTAAAAGAGAAAAAAGAAGGACTTCTCTGGTGGTGCAGTGGTTAAGAATCCACCTGCCAATGCAGGGGACATGGATTTGAGCCCAGGTCAGGGAAGATCCCACGTGCCACGAGCAACTAAGCCAGTGCGCCACAACTACTGAGCCTGTGCTCTAGAGCCCGCAAACCACAACTACTGAGCCCATGTGCCACAACTACTGAAGCCCATGCACCTAGAGCCTGTGCTCCGCAACAAGAGAAACCACCGCAATGAGAAGCCTGCACACAGCAAAGAAGAGTAGCCCCCTGCTCGCTGCAACTAGAGAGAGCCCGCACACAGCAACGAAGACGCAATGCAGCCAAAAATAAAAAATAAAATAAAATAAATTAATTTAAAAAAAAAAAGAGAGAGGAGGCACAATAGACATAATCTCAAGGCATTTTCAGAGGCGGATAGTGTAGGCACTAACAGAATCCTACCCTTAATTTACATCCTGAGGGACACACTCGTGCCATGTGCAGAATATCAGTGCTTAGGCTCTGTTAACGTTAGGGTCTGTAAGCTGTATTTATATCACACCACCAGGGAAATAGCAGGGGAAATGGCTTATGGCCATGCCTGAGAATTGTGGCTCTGGAAAATCCTGGCCCATTCCTATCAGCCAGTGAGTTTAAATTCAGGTCACATTTTCTTTAATATACAAATTATAATGACTGGAGCCTCCAGCACAGGAATGGAACAGCTCCTTGGCACCTGCTCCAAGAAATTCCCTGAGCATCTTCCCAGAATGCTGTCTTACTCCCCTGATGCAGAAGCTGCAATGACAACCATCTGATCTCACCTCCAGGGGCAAAGGTTTTCCATTACTGGTTTAACGAAGGCTTTGATATAAACAGTATTTATTAAGCAACAGCCAGTATTTATTAAGGCTTAGATATAAACAGTATTTATTAGAATATATGTGTAAGTAGGTTTCCTTTCAAGCAGGGATCTGGAAGCTTTTATTGTAAAGGGCCAGATAGTGAATATTTTAGGCTCTTGAGCCATACTGTCCCTACCCAACTATCCAACTGGTTATCACAGAAGGGCAGCAGTCAGTAATATGTAAATGATTGGGCCTGGCTGCGTTGCCAATAAAATGTTTATTTACAAAATAATAGGAGACCAGCTGGCAGCTGACCTCTGGCGAGATAAATTTAAGACTAGATTCTAACTCTCAAGATACAGTCTAATTGAGATGGAATCTGAGTGACAAACCAGCACACCAAGCAAATACTATTCATAAGAAGTGAAGAGACACAAGAGTGAAGGATGGAGCAGATAAAGTGACGTCTCAAGGTATTTGGAGACCCCTATTTTTATTTTTGTTTAATATTTTTTAAAATTTATTTTATTTTTGTCTGCGTTGGGTCTTTGTTGCCACGCAAGGGCTTTCTCTAGTTGCGGTGAGAGGGGGCTACCCTTCGTTGCAGTGCGCAGGCTTATTGCGGTGGCTTCTCTTGTTGCGGAGCACGGGCTCTAGGCGCGTGGGCTCAGTAGTTGTGGCTCGCAGGCTCTAGAGCGCAGGCTCAGTAATTGTGGCGCACAGGCTTAGCTGCTCTGCAGCATGTGGGATCTTCCCAGACTAGGGCTTGAACCAGTGTCCCCTGCACTGGCAGGTGGATTCTTAACCACTGTGCCACCAGGGAAGCCCAAGACCCCTATTTTTAAATTCAGACTTTGCAGGTGGTGACATACTGGGATTGTCTAGGCTGGGGAGGGCATTTTTTTTAAGGATATGTATTCATTTACTCATAATCGGCTGTGTACTGGGAAGCTGTCCCACACCCTCCAGTGGAAAGAATCATGCCATGTGCCTCCCTGAAACAGGTTCAGTTTAATTCAGAAAACACTGGTTAACTGTGTGAAAACAAACTAACCCTGTGAGAGGCTGAAGTTCCTACCATCCACCTAGTCATGGATCCCAGGTCTTCTGCTAGCCACGCAAGTCCATGAGCCCCTTGTTTACCAGAAGGTATAAGAGTTGAAGACTCACATATCACTTGGCTCTACAGCTTGCTATTAGGTAACTAAGAGCATCCAATATCAACTTCATCTATGGGGGAAAGTATGCATGCTTTTCTTGAAACATTGGTGGCTTTTTTATGTAGTTTAGTCTCTACGAAAATTGCCACTTCAAGATGGATTATAAATTTAAAACTTACTGCTGGAGCTTAAAATCACCCAGGCTGAGAATGAACATCTTACCTCATTTGCACCATCTGGAACCACTGGATTCTGCCTGCATTTCAAGAAGTGCCTCCTTTCTCTTCTCAGATTTGTTTGGGAACAAGAAAATAAGATGGCCTAAACAGCTTTGCACACATGAATTAAACATTCCCCTAAGACCAACAAGAAACTTTTGTTGTGTTAGAACAGTTATTGAAGCCAGAGGACTTATTATATTAACTGGGTTTCTACAACGTGTTTTCTCCAAAGAAGGAAGGGGTACATTGTATACATAAGGAATGGAGTTCCCTTAATGAATGTGCCACTGGCCACAGTAATAAAGAGAAAAGCAGCAAGGGTATTCCCTGCTTCAGTCTCTGACATAGTGAAACCCAGAGAGTCCACCCTGAATGAGCTTTCCTTTTGCCTAAACCAGTGCTGCTAGACTGGTTCACAGCTCTGTTCAACTGAGTTAACCTGGTTTTGTTTCTTAAAAAAAAAAAGGAGGGAGCCTCATATACTTGAGTCACTTTCCCACAGTTACCTCAATTGCTTCTCTTTGTCAACCTAACGTGAAAGCAAGTAGGTTTTGCCATTTCTTCGGGACTTCATTCTTTATGAGGGCTTCCATGTCCTGTAAAACTTGTATTAAATGTGTATACTTTTCTCCTGTTAAAAAAAAATAGAAAAAATGAGTGAGAAATCATGCGAGGATTCTAAGGAACCTCCTTTGTGGAATACATGGATCTGGGAAACTACATTCATTCATTCATTCATTTCATCTTCAATGTCCCAGGCTCTGTGCTGGGCATGCAAGATGTAAAGAGAAGTCCTGTCCCTCAAGAAAGGGAAACTACATTGCAATGCTGTGTGATAAGTGCTTTGTGGGAATGAGGACGGGGAAGGGACATTGGGTGGAGTTTTGAAGAAGAGATAGGAATCAGATGAAGTGAGGCAGGCATTCCAGGCAGAAGAAAATAGCAGAAGGCATGGCATCTTGGGAGGACAGTGAGACTTGGACTGGAATGCTGCAAACCTGGGGAGGAGGCACGAGAATGGAAGGGTGAGGGCATGGCTTCATGTGATTTGTGTGCCTTCCTGGGAGGTCGACGTGAGCCTGTAGGCATGCGAAGCAAGTTAGAGCAGTGACTCCCACCTGTGTCATTATCTCCAAAGGAACACCCTGAACAAGCGAGGAAGTATTGTTTAAAAGGAAATTCAGTGACGCTCCAAGATGGTAAGGCAGACTTTATTCCATCATGGTAGGTAGAGGTACCACTGCAATGGGATTTTGCAGTGGAGGAAAGAGAGTGGGTTCAACTCCAAATGAATACAACAAGAGCCACTGGGAGTCGATAGCCAAGAAACTCAGTAGTGAGATCAGTGGATGGAAAGTTACTGTGAGGAAACGTCGGAGGTAAGCGGGACTCTGGCTAAACTGACCTCTAACAGGATTCTTGCTGAAGACAGGCCAGGTTAATCAGATATCACCTGAGGGGTGGTGGAGAATGAGGAACCTGATTAGATATGGAGAGTGATCAGATATTGAGGTTTGGGGGTTCTGGTTAGACTGATTTAGCAGGGTTCTTGCTAAAACTCGATTTTACAGTGAAGTCCACAGTTAGGCCTAGGAGAAGGCTCAGGAGCCTGACTAAAGTGTGGTCAAGCAAAGAATCTTTGTCAGTATCAATCACAGAGGAACAGGAGAATCTACTGGTTAAGAGCCAGACTGCCTGGGTTTGCATCCTGGCTCTGCCATTTACTAGCTGTGAAACCTTGAACAAGTTACTTAACGCGTCCTCAACTGTAAAATAGGGATAATGATAAGACTATGTCATAGTGCCCTGGAAGAGCTATATAATTTTTTAACTTACTCTTTTTTGTCTGATACTATCAGAGGTTTCTAGACAGTCCCAACGTTGGCATCAGAAGCTACAGGGTCAATATTAGAATCAAGCCCACACAGGTGAGTTCACACAATGCGTTCATTCTGGAAATGAAAATAATAGGAAAAGGCTTGCTCTGCCCGCAGTGTTAAGTTCCTCAGCATACAAGCAGCCTCTACCCAGATGCCTGAGCTACCAGCTTTGTAAGGTAAGGAGAAGCAAAGAGAGAGCTCGGTAATAATTAGCTTGCGATAGAAAGCCAAAAAAGTCTCACTGAGCTGTTAGTTATCCTGATGTCAAAGCACGGACTTTGAAGAGAGCGGCTGAGCTCCTTAGATCCTCTGAGGTATGTTTAATGCTTATTGAACAAGAAGCCTCCTATAAAAGCTCATTGAATCTTCTGAAAAATTGGCCCAACTACAAATACCACTGTCCTCTATGATATTAAAAAAAAAAGTTAAAACAGCACCTGGATTGCTGAAGAACCAGGAGACCAGCCCATTGCTTCTTGACAGATGTTTTGAACATCAAATGTGGACCTGCTGACAAAGGCTGCAAGTGAGAGCCTTTAGTTCATTTGTTGGGGACCTTTTTTTTTTTTTTTAACTTCACAGAATAGTCTGGGAGGTGATAGAACCTATTTCAAGGCAGTTCTTTGTATTAATGTCTCTAAGGAAAATAGATGTCATAGGTGAAGCGTGCACAGAAATATATTTTGCATGCTCCCCTCTGCCTTTTCTCTTTCCCCCTTTTAACATTCCAGGAGTATTAATCCAGGCCTCCCTGAATCAACGAAGTGAGAGCATAGCCAGCCTTGTTTACTCTGGGGAATGAACTTCTTTCTTTATCCTCATAGCAACCCAATGAAAGTAAGTAGGACCTTACCTCTCTATCTTCAGAGATGAGGAAACAGGAGATTGAAGAGAGATTCAGCCAATTTTCCAAGATTACACAGATCATAAGGGCAGCACCTAGGACTGACGCAGAGTCTCGAGCTCCATTCTGGAACCTTCTGCTGCCTGGGGACCAGAGCCTGGGAAGAGGTGCCTGGGGGCAGGCAGCCATACACAGATTTTCTGTTTTACCTTAAGTGCAACGAGAGGCTCATACCTGCATGTGAAATGGCCTGATTTATGTTTTATAAAGATCTCTTTAGTGGCCATGTGATGAAGGAATACAGAAGGATTATGGTAGGAGTGAGGGAACGAACGAGTTAACACTTGTGTAGCGCCTTCCATGTGCCCAGTGACACGCTTCCTATTGATCATTTCATTCAATAATGAATTCAATAATAACGGAGGCTATTGACCGAGTAAAATTTAAGTTCTGGGCGTGCTATAGGTACTGTTTCTGACCCTCACAACAGCTATACAAGATGGGGTTGTTCACTTTGCTCCTCACAATTACACTTTACGAGGTAGAGTCCATTTTAGGGACTTCCCTGGTGGTGCAGTGGTTAAAAATCCGCCTGCCAATGCAGGAGACATGGGTTCGAGCCCTGGTCCAGGAAGACCCCACATGCTGCGGAGGAACTAAGCCTGGGTGCCACAACTACTGAGCCTGCACTCTAGAGCCCACAAACCACAACTGCTGAGCCTGCGTGCCACAACTACTGAAGCCCACGTGCCTAGAGCCCGTGCTCCACAACAAGAGAAGCCACCACAAGGAGCCTGTGCAACGCAACGAAGAGTAGCCCCCACTCGCCGCAACTAGAGAAAGCCCGCGCACAGCAACAAACACCCAACACAACCAAAAATAAATAAATTTATTTAAAAAAAGCAAACCCTCCATTTTATAGATTTGATCCCAGGGGGTCCCACCGAAGCCCATACTTGTTTCTCCATGTGCCGGTGGCCTTTCTGCTGGTGATGGAGAGACAGGAGTCCTCTGGATAAGAGGATGCCCCAGTGCAACGAGTTTCTTGAATGATGTGTCCATTCACAATTGTGAAGCACCATCAGATGCCAGACCCAAAAAAGACTTCCAGTAACAGTTAATTCTGATACCTAATGGCAAGGTGGGGAGAGATCATCATGAAATTTTGTTCTCAGGTGGGTGGTAGCTTAATCAGAGAGCTCTCAGAGGAGTCTTTTGCCCTCAGTTGTTTATCTTTAAAACATACTATTGTTTAGCCCACGGTAACGTCTTCCTTTGCAGTATTTTCATTAAAAACTTCTAGTAGATCGTTACTGCTTTGGTCAGGAGCCAGCACCCCAGCTCATCCAAGCCTCCTCCGGAGGTGAAAAAACAAGCGTGGTTTCTTAAAGAGCTAGCAGGTGCCCCTAAATTCCAAGGACTACCTCTGTTTCTAGGCCACAGCTCAGCCTCAAAACTATCCCTGTTTTTAAAGGACAATCCTGGACTCACTGGTAACTGGACTTGTTAAAGAAAAGGATCCAGAAAAGAATAAGCCTCTGGCCTTAGAGCACTATGGTCATCATGGTGATGGAAAAGCACACCAAGAGATGATGGCTGATCAGGTTTACCGTCATCCTCTCCACCGCCCCTGTGCTATCAAGGTACAGGTTGCACTGAATTTTTTTTTAATACATTTATTTATTTATTTATTTTTGGTTGCATTGGGTCTTCATTTCTGCACGCGGGCTTTCTCTAGTTGCGGCGAGTGGGGGCTACTCTTCGTTGCGGTGTGCGCGCTTCTCATTGCAATGGCTTCTCTTGTTGTGGAGCACGGGCTCTAGGCGCACGGGCTTCAGTAGTTGTGGCGCACAGACTTAGTTGCTCCACAGCACATGGGAGTCTTTCTGGACCAGGGCTCGAGCCTGTGTCCCCTGCATTGGCAGGCGGATTCTTAACCACTGTGCCACCAGGGAAGCCCTGCACTGAATTTTGTAATATATTTAAGCTTGAGTTTATTCATTCAACATTGCTGAGCACCCACTAAATGCTGGACATTCTGGCAAGGTCTAGAGATTATGCTGATGTCCAGTAGTGGTAGCCATTAGCCACATGTGGCTATTTATATTGAGATTAAAATTAAGCAGAATTTAAAATCAGTTCCTCGGTCACACTAGCCACATTGCAAGTGCTCACTAGCCATGTGTAGCTGGGGCTACTGCAATGGACAGCACAAACCAAGAACCTTTCTATCATCACAGGAAGTTCTACGGGCAGTGCTGGTCTAGAATTTTGTAGCACATGGACAGACCCAGTACGACATGGTGGTTAAGATCTGGCCCTTGGGGTCAAACCTGGGTTGGGATCCAGCTCCACCACTCACCAGCTGTAGGACCTTGGCATGTCACTTAGCCTTTCTGAGCCACAGCCTTCTCTGTAAAATGGGAGTAATAAGGCCTGCCTCATGGCGTTATATAGTAAGCATAAAAGGAGATGATGCACTTAACATGCAGTCATTGCTCAATACAGTGTCTATTAACATTTTCATTTTTATTATAATTATCATTATTACTGGCAGGTGGGGTGTTTAGACCACCCGTCCAGACATTTTATATTCATGTTAAGCTCAGTAATGTTCCTGTTATAAAGGTTTTCAAATATTAGGCTGTTTCCCTGCATATATTCCCTCCCTTTATGGCAGTCACCCACCCCCCATCCTCAACATTGTGTTAAAAATTGTTGAGAACCTGGATTTGAGTACGAACGCTGCCCCCAATTAGTGGTGGCTAGAAAGTTAGAGTGGTAACTCTAGAGAGGTGGAGAAATGTGACTGTTGATTTGAATACACTTCTGATATATCCAAGAGAACTGTAGGACCTAGGTAGCTTTGAGAAATGTGGAACAAAGCTCTTCCTGAAAGTAACTACAAGAGAGTTGCTATACTCCAGCAGAGAGGAGCTGGCTGACTGCTTTGGGGGCTGTATTTGTTTAAAATATTTCCACCAAGAATCTCATTATTATGAAGCCTTTTATTGCCATCTGGGACCTGCAATAAAAGCAGAGGCACCAGCCCATGACCAAATCATTAAGACAAATTAAGACATATCCATATCTGCTTGAAACAATTACCCACATAGATTTAATTTGTTTCACTGCTGGAAGAAAATCCTGAGCGGGCATGAAACACATACCTGAGAGCAGTTCTGCAGCCACCCTGTGAGCCTGTCACTTGTCAGCGCCTTAGGGACTGGGAGATGCTTAAATTGATTGTGTAACAAAGGACAATATATCTGAAAATACATCTTCTGTTAGATCAGGGATACAGGTGTTTGTGCAGTTACTTGGAGTGCTGTTGGTGATTTTCTTTTTTTTAACCCACCATTGTTATGAATAATTATTATAATTGTTTATCAAAATAGTGTATGGAGCTCAGAAATAGAATAGGAACATTTTATAATCAAATAATACACTTAGCAAGCTTATATATTTGCATTATTGTTTGCTCTTTTTTAAGAGACCAAAGCTAAATATGAGATAGTTCATTGGTTTCTGAGTTGTAGCCTTCAGTGTCTTTTTTTGTTGTTATTGTTTCTTGCAGAATTATTGTTTTTAATTGTCTTAACATTAGGAAAAGAAAGTCTGCTCAGCCTACCACATTCTTTTTCCCAAAGAAAGAGAATAGGATCTATCATCCAGGTTATTCTAGTATGTGACTGCTGCAGTATACCCATCATATGGTAACTGCACAATCTTGCTCCGGAGGTTGGTGAATGAGCCCTTAACAACATCCTGGGGTGACTGCTAGAGGCCAGAGCCCCTTCTCTCAAAATATTAACTTCATAAGGAGCAATTAACAGCCAGAGGAATGGCGTGTTTAGAGTGAGAGATGACTTTTTCTGTCATCATCATCATGATAGCTTCCTTACAGATTTTTCCTGTACGTCAACTATGTACGATTATATTTGAGGAGCATAATCCCCTAGTCACTTAAAAAAAAATGGATAGGCCTTTTATAGCATGAGGAGTGAATATAAAAGCTACTTGTGCTTGCTGATAGCCTGCAGGTTTACGGCCTTTTCCTCCGGGTTGTCTCATGACAACCTCTTCGTTTTTCCTGCTACCCTGTACTTCAGGTTTTGCAAACAGTTATGGAACAACTCGTGTGTTGAAGACTCAAAAATCACTTTCTATGGTGATTGTTTGATTCAAAATGTGATTCTCATTTTGGAAGTCAGACAGGGTAGTCTGAAACCTTCAAATGACAGTTTGCTGAAAGATGACTTGGTCGCTTCTGAACCTGCCTCGTGTCCCACGTAGCAGCAGTCCAGTTAGAGAGATGCATCATTTGATTCCATTTATATGGGCATCTTTGATGGAACGCAGAGGTTTCTAGCAAGGAGGGATGTGTGCCTTCCACCTCTACAGCTATCCTTGGCATTCTACACAACCACTTCACGTCAAGTAACATTCAGTCATTTTACTGGCAGCCAAAGACCATCTGAAACTAGATCTAACAATGTGGTCCTAAGTCTCTTTGATTACCTGTGCCCTCGGAAATTTTTATTTATATCCCAACTCCAACTGGGATTTTAAGGAGTCTCACAATCAAAGCCATACAGAATAAGGTTGTAAACATAAAAGCATTTAAAAATCATGAAAAAAAGGCAATTTGCTAGCCAGGATGGATAATAAAATTACTGTGATTTATTATTGAATTTGGCCCTGAGATTGTCTAAAGATCCATCATTAAGTAGATGATTAAAGACCTGTGGTACAGCCACATGACAGAAGATTATGTAGCCTTTAAAATTATCTGTGGGGTGAATTTGTAACAATAAGAAAAGATGCTTATAATACAGTATTTAGAAGAGAGAGGATTAAAAGCTATCAAATTATCTCAGCCATGTTTACAAAAAATTGAGAAAAAAAATGGGGATGAAATTCACCAGAATATTGACTACAGCTGATGACATGAAGTGATTTTTTTTGTTTTGTTTTGTTTTCATCTTTATGTTTTTTTCTTTTCTTCAGATAATTACAATGAACATATATATTATAATCACATGTAAAAGTTATTTTTTTAGTTGACTCTGAGATTCCTGACAAAAAAAGGCAGAAAGGGAAACAATCATGAGTTACATGGTTTTTATTATGTGATGAAAGAACTTTCTCAGTTCTTCAATGTAAACTTTTCCTTGATACTGAATCCCAAAAGAATGTTGAGTGATACAATGTACAAATCTTGATAAAGTTCTTAGAGCGGATGCAGAAGGGGGGACTCCTTTTACTGTCTCATGACCACCCCCAAGAGCAGCCAAAGACACAGCACTCACTATGGGCTAAAGTAGTGGGGATTAGCCAGAGGGGAACTTGCCTCCCACTAGGCTTCGGTCTCTTAATTCTGCATTTGGAATGTTGAAGTGCTTCTTTTGCCCATTGCATTTATTCAAACAAAATGTGTGAGATAGGCCTAGCAGATGCAGACACAGCTCTCAGCTCTTTTTTTTCACACCTTGAGGATTGAATCACCACCAGTCCTGGAAATTTTTTTGAGTAATATAATTTGATTTCTCCCCCCTTTTCAGGTGTCGCTGCACTGGATTCCAACATATCTGGAAAAATAGGTCTACGTGCTGTCGTATATTATTTCTGTACCACTGTCATTGCTGTAATTTTAGGTAAAATGTATTTCTGAATCCTTATTTTTCTGTATAATTGTGACTTTCCATTTAAAAGTAGTTGGCTTTTAAAAATGCACACTTTTTTAAAATCAGAAAGTACAATTGTCAAACTACTATGAAGCTTTTTGGCTTGAAGTCAGCACAGCACATTTTATATGAACAATATAATACTGACTGAATTTCAGCCGTGGTACTGCTTATTTATTAGTGTCTCTAGTAAGAAACAGAAAGAGGGTGACAGTTCTGTGCCATATCTACCTTATTGGGTAGAAATAAATGAAGCCAAGAGCTAATATAATCTTTAAACTTGATAATTAGTCTATAATAGTGGCTTTGAGTATAATTATAAAGTATTTCCAGAAAGATAATATTTCATTACATTTCAAATTTCACATAGTAGCCAGAGCTAACAGAGTCTTGCCAAGTATAAATTCCACTTGAAAGAGGGAGAATGTTCTAATAAGGGAATATGGTTGCTCTTATACCTTTGGCACTCTTTTGTGAAAAAAGTACGGTCCATCCTTTGGGACCTAGCGTAACATCTTAAGAAGGATGCCCGGAGTGGGAAGAGAGGAGTGTATTCAGATGTTGCAGCCAGTTTGACCCTTGCAGCTCTGCTTTAATGAACTGATAAAAGGTGATGAAGATGTGGTGACATTTTAGTGGTATTAGGCCAGGGGACTTAGGAGGGCCTGAACCCCGCCTTAAATCAAAGCTACATCTCCTCGTGAGATTCCTGAGGGAGGCCAACGCAAAGAACAAAGCTGGGCTTATCTATTTTCTGCAACCCTGAGATGGAAGAGTGGACCACAGCCATTCATTGCCCCTCTGTTGCCCAGTGACTCCTCCCATTAGCAAAACTGACCCATTCAGCATCCTTAAGTCCTACCCTCTTGGACTAGCATTTCTCCTTGGGAAGAGTGATAAAGGGCATGGGGCCTTTTCTTCTTCACTCCCCGCCAGTCAAACAACCTGGTCTTTCCTAAAACCTCCCACCTCTGCTTGAACACCTCAAGAGGAACCCATTACCTCCAGAGGCCAAAATGGGGCTTTCAGATGCTGTTTAGACATTTCTTCTTTACAATGAGAAGAACTATCTCTCCTTGGAACTCCTGTCCTCATTCCACCCCCTAAGAGTCACACGGAACAACACTTCCTAACCCAAATCCTTTTGTGGGTTACACAACAGCTTTCCAGATATTCGAAGGCTTGTGATATGAAAGGAAAATAAGGCTTATTCTGTATGACCCTCAGGAAAATAACCAGCAACTGTGGGTAAAAGTTACAGAAAGATGTTGAGTGAGTGCCCTGAGTTGGAAAATGAATTATTCTCACCCTCACCCCTGCCTAGGCTGATCTCATAAGCTAAAGAAAAGAAAAAAAGAGGATTCTCATCAGCAGGTGTTTCCAGAAGCAGTTCTGGAATGCAGCCCCTTCATTTTTTAAAAACACACATGAAGAGTTCTTTCTGCTTCATTTAGATGGAAAAGTAATAAAGGCAGCTGCTGAGGTCCCCACTGAGGCTTGTCGTTTTGGCTGGACCTCAGGGTCCCCATCCCAGTATTGCCCGGTACCACCAGGCCTGTTGCTTCTAAAATGGATCCACGAGGGGTGTCAGGTGCCCTGGGAGGTTCTTAATGCTCTGTGGGTGCTATCTTTGGTCATAGGTATCGTGCTGGTGGTGAGCATCAAGCCTGGTGTCACCCAGAAAGTAAATGAAATTGACAGGACAGGCAGCAGCCCTGAAGTCAGTTCAGTGGATGCCATGTTAGACCTGATCAGGTGAGTGTCTGGCCAGCAGGGTGGCTTCATAGGCATGCGACCTATGTGGTCGCACAGGGCCCCATACTTGGTTTAATGCTCTGCTGTTGCTGTCTTGAAATTTTTAATAATTTTTGAATTATTATACATGTTCATTTTGCCCTGGACCCTGCAAATTACAGGGTCATGCTTACCAGGTCATGGTTCCGAGAGGGAATGGAAGGAACAGCGTTCTCTGTCAGGGTTTAGGATGGACAGAGATGCGTAAAGTATACTTGTTGCGTTAAGATGCCGGGCTGTGTTGGGTGGTCAGTTCTGAAGCATACTTGAAGAAATACATTTTTTAATTGTACAGGAGAAACCCTCTTATCTGAAGCAATCAGGGCTGGAGATTGGTCAGTTAATTAAAAAAAAAAACAGCATTTAAAGCAGAGAATCATAAATATGCATTACATATTTTGTTTACACTTAAAACTTAAATGTGTTTATTTGCCAATTTTTTTATGTCAGGCCAAGGTCTTAGAGTGTGTCAGTTGATTTTTCATATTCCTGTTGCCTAGGCTGCCTTTATAAACGCATCATCTACAATTTCCAGATTCAGCTTCCATGAAGTGGAGAAACAAAACTCTTAGAAATAGCAAAGAAAGCTGAGTGCCGAGTTCTTCCGGTTGTTTTTTATTTCAATTGTCTTCCCTTACCTAATGCAACCACAGAAGTTTTACTCACTTGCCTCGATTGAGTTTCCAGGCATTCCAGCTTAGTTTTTTTTTTGTATTTTTTTTTTGCGGTACGCGGGCCTCTCACCGCTGTGGCCTCTCCCATTGCAGAGCACAGGCCCAGCAGCCATGGCTCACGGGCCTAGCCTCTCCGCGGCATGTGGGGTCCTCCCGGACCGGGGCACGAACCCGTGTCCCCTGCATCGGCAGGCGGACTCTCACCCACTGCGCCACCAGGGAAGCCCCCAGCTTAGTTTTTATGGAAACTGCTCCTTCCTTTTCACACTTACAATGCATTGGTTTACATAATTTTTAATTCAATAATAACGATTATTTGCAACTGGCGTAACGAATTTGGGAACAAGTGCAGTGGACTCTCATTATCAATGAAAACAGAAATGTGGAAAATATTAAAGAAGCCTCTTAACTGTGCATGTCTACCTGCCAGTGTGAATTTCACCAAGGACAGCAGGCATGTCAGCTACTCGGTGAATCAGTTAAGCGTGACAGGTGGTTAGGAGAGCTTTCTATCTATCCCTGGTTGAAGCTCAGCAGGGAAAAATAAGTCTTAATACAAGGAAGTATTATGTAAAGGAGAGGCCAGAAGAGAAACCAGAGTACTAATTCTATCGCATAATCATTTCCATCAAAGTATTGGGTATGACCAAAAAACAAAACAAAACAGTTTTGCCTTGGGCTTCCCTGGTGGCGCAGTGGTTCAGAGTCCGCCTGCCGATGCAGGGGACGCAGGTTCGTGTCCCGGTCCGGGAAGATCCCACATGCCGCCGAGCGGCTGGGCCCGTGAGCTGTGGCTGCTGAGCCTGCGCGTCCGGAGCCTGTGCTCCGCAACAGGAGAGGCCACAACAGTGAGAGGCCAGCGTACGGCAAAAACAAAACAAAACAAAACACTTTTGCCTTAATGTAATACTGCTTGTCCTGTCTCCAACAGGAATATGTTCCCTGAGAACCTCGTCCAAGCCTGTTTTCAGCAGGTAAGAATAATGACTTTTGCCCTCAAGTTGCTCCCCTCTTCCCCCTTGCCAATTAAGATTTTTTTCCTGCTATGACCCAAGAAATGGAATTAGCCCGTCAAAAATGACAGGAACTGCACCTGTGAATGGAGGAATATCAGGTGACCTATTTCATAACCCTAGTATATCCAGGCACGGTGACATGCCTGTTGTAGCTCCTCCGTTTTCCCTTAGGGTTTTTTTTCTTTCCTCCAAAAGGGCTCAACTGGAGCAAGTCAGGAACCTGTCAAATAATGAATGTTTTAAAATGTGGCTTCTAGTACCTATTTTTGGAGAACCACATTATATTTGTGAAGAAACTTGGACTATCTACAGATATAATGCAGTTACAAAAGTAGCCCTTCACCTCTTCTTTCCTTTCCCTCCCATGTTGGGAAATCAGTATCTGACCCACATGGGTGGTTAGTGTTCCTGGCATTTGGTCTTTTCTTTCATCTTTACATGCCCATTGCTTGCACTCTACAGAGCAATATAACAAAGCCAAGATTTTTTTCCTTTAGGAAGTTTAACAGTCTCTTCACTCCATTTCCTTTAAGGCTTTTCCTCTTGTTTATCTATGCACTTTAAGACCAGCTGAGTCTATCACAAGCTGCTGAATTCATTTACATAATTACAGGAACAGAGACCTCTGTGTAGACCAACAAAAATGGCAATTAAATTGCTCCCCGCCGACCTCCAAGAGGTACAGAACCACCTCTATTTAGGGAGTGCCTTTGCAATTCAGCCACAGTGGTCATTTGTAAGGTTCCTGGTGTTGGCAGAGCCTCGTAGGAGTGACATTTATGCCTGGCGTGATGATATACTAGCTCTTTCTTAAACATCTCTGCTGAAGTCCAGCAGAATCAAACAGGGCTGAAGAAATTCAACAGAAATCTCACTCACGTAATAGCCCTAAAGGGACTATTGACTTTGGAACAACCGTATAGTTCTTGATGTTAAAGTCATGGTGACTACATTTATCCAAGTGATGAGGTTTTTTTTTTCAGATTAAAAATAATAAATGAATAAATAAATAAATAGAAACAAAAATGATTCATAGGATTCCTGTAGAGTCTGTCTGGTAAAGCAACTACAAATAAAACCCATGTTTTCTTTCACATTATTGCTCCATTAATTGGTCCCTTATTACAGAAGTGAGAGAGCATTTTGACACCATTGAATGGTGGCTGTGGAGGTCAGGAGGTTGGATTTCTCAATCCCATTTTTGCTTCCAAAGCCTCATGGGAGGTACCGTCCAAAACTGAAGCCAACAGAGGCCTCGGAGGTGGAACCTTTCAGTGACACTTGTCTGGCCAAAGTAATACTCCTTTAGCCTCAGAAGCTTAAAAAAAATTCTTGTTTTGTTTGTTTCTTTGACCTTTTTTCCCCTTCAACGTGCAGTACAAAACCACGCGTGAAGAGGTAAAACGTCCTGATGAGCCGGGGACAAACAGGACGGAGGCGTCTGTCACAGCCATCATGACAACTGCCATTTCCAAGGTACCATTTCCATCCTGTTGTTTGCTCCCTTCCCTGGTAGGCAGGGGCCGAGCCATGAGTGAGCAGGAGATGGAAATAAGTAGGTCCTCATTGTTCGCAGATTCCACGTTTGTGAATTCACCTACTCACATTCACAGACACACAAAGAGTGGTGAAAATTTTAAGTCGCCCAATGCACACGTTCCCCGCTGAGGCTGAACAAGGCTACGCTCAGCCTTCTTGGTTCAGCTCTTATATGGTAAATAAGTGTCCTCTGTGCGGTGTGTTTATGCCACATTTTTCACATTTTTGTACTCTGTCTTGGTGATTTTGCTGATTGAAATGTCCCCCAAGCATCATGCTGCAGTGCTGTCTAGTTAGTTTTCCCAAAGGCAGGCAGGCTGATGTGCCATATGAGAAAATACATGTGTTAGATAAGTTTCATTCAGACATGAGTTAAAGTGTGTTGTCTGTGAGTTCAATGTTAACAACTAAATAATATATATTATATAAGGTGTCTTTGAACTGGAACACAGAGAAAACAAGGTTTTATGTTGATCATTTGGCAAAAATGTTGTGACTGTTGATTCCCAGGAGCCTAATCCTATATTTCCCCTAGGAACACTGATTCAATATTCACTAATTCAGTGTTCGCAGCTTATAGAGTGTAACTTCTGAAAATAATGAGAAGCAACTGAACCACGCAGAGAAAAGAATGAGCCCTCTCGCTTCTGTATCTCTGCCACCCAGAGTTGAGTTGGGCACCTCTGGGAACGATGTTAGATTTGCAAGACTACTTAAACTGCAGGCCTACAATTCCTTATCTGAAACTCTTTGCCCATATTTGATACTGAGCCCAGAGCTTTTCACTTTAGAAGGTCCAGGTGGTGTATGTACTATATGTTATACAACATCCTTAAGTGGAATTGACAATAACATTCTAGAATCAAGCACATCAGTATTTCTGCAACTAACTTATGAATGTTCTACCAAGTAAGAAAAAAATAGGCTATATGTAGCCTCATCTCGGTTCGGGATAGGTTTTGCCACCAAGAGTTTGCCATACGTTTATCAATGAAATCAACAGGCTTTGAGAACTTTGGGGATTTCAGCATTGGAGATTAGATCGTGTGGGCCTAATGTAGTATATCTGTAGTCCTGTAGATCGCTCCTGAAGGTACTGTGCCTTCACACAGAAAGGAAAGATTTAAGGAAAAAAGAAATACTCAGTAGACTTAAGAGTTCAGGTTAAGTCGGCCACAGTTAGCTCCCTCTTTCTTCCTACGGAAAGCCCTCCATGACCTAGCTCCTCCCTGGTTTCCCAGCTTATTTCTTGATGAGCCCAATCTATTCTATCCAGATCCACCTCCTCAATTAGTTTCTATTCCTGCTTTTTGATATGGTTCCATAAAGATGTTCTGAGCACCCTCCATGAGCCAAGCCCTTCTGGGCATTGGGATTACAGTAGAGAAAAGACAGATGTGACATATGCCCTCGTGTGAAGAGTGATGAATATTAAAACAGGGAAGAATAGGGTACTCTGGGGCATTCAGCAGGGAGGTTTAAATTAGTTTGGGGTCCATCAAGGATGAGTAGGAATTATTCAAGCAGGGTACAGGGACCTGGTGCGTGATGACTTTTGCCTTTCCTTACATTTTTCTGGACTGTGCTTTCATCTCCTGGCTGCCTACTGCTCAGGCCTAGCTTTCCCTAAGCTCACAGCCCTCATTCATGTCCCCAGTCTCCATATGATGCCTGTAACTCATAGCTTGGCTGTGCAGCTAATTACACACCATCTTGCTATCATTGGCTCCTGTTTCTCACAGTTAGTCTTGTCTATCCAGCTGCATTTTAAGACTTTATGCTGTAGCCAATGCAGTTAGCACAATAACTGCTCAATAAATATGTTTGATCATGTCAGATCATAAGTAAGAAATAATTGGGTACCCCAGTGGCTCGTCCACATAATTCTTTGTAAACCTGGTTTGCACCACTCAGAATGCGTTATCTCCCTGTGAAATCTCTGAGTAAATCTCATGCTGCACAACGCAGATTGAGTTATCTCTCGGTATATCTCATGCTCTTCTTACCCAGCATAAAACAAAGACATGGTTCATAGTAGTATATGTCTGGTTAATTTTTATGTCTCTAAAATCCTATTGGTCATCCAGGATTAGAGGCAGAAAAGAATATTCCTGTGTTCATTATCAGGATAAAACAGGTAGTAAAGTGTCCTAAAAATGTCCACACTGGTAAATATTTTGAGCTTCCTGCATTATTAATCTGTATCTTTTTTATGCAGACTCCAAATGTAACTAGTAGTTAAAATAACCCTGAAAAGTGCCTTGATTCTAAAGTTCTTATTAAAAATTTAAAACACCCCAGCATAAGGAATCTTCAAAAGAAATATTCAAATATGGATTTGTTGAAAGAAAGGAAGAAAGACACACTTTAAACTTCAGTGGCAGAGGGTGGGGAGCAGTAAAATTTGACCCACGCGTAGGTGTTTGTGTTTTTAATTATGTTTCCCAAAGTTGTTGATCCAAAGTTTTTGCTAGAGCCACTGGTTTATTTGGCTATCATATCTTTCTGTTTCAGGGTCTATGCATTCTAACAAGATTGTAATCATGCATCAATGTATTTTCTTGGTTTTTATCCACAGAACAAAACAAAGGAATACAAAGTCATAGGCATGTATTCAGACGGCATAAATGTCCTGGGCTTGATTGTCTTTTGCCTCGTCTTTGGAATTGTCATTGGAAAAATGGGAGAAAGGGGACAGATTCTGGTGGATTTCTTCAATGCTCTGAGTGATGCAACCATGAAAATCGTTCAGATCATTATGTGGTGAGCACACGCTGGTTAATGCCATCTTGCTTCCCCTGACCCTTCAAAACTTGCATGAAGAGATTTATGTTTCTCAGTTGACCTCACCTTAGAGGAGGGTATCCAGACACTGGAGTATTAACTAACTCCATGTATTACTTAGGACTTAGGTCACTAACAAAAGTCTAGATATCAGCCATTGTCTTTTCTACCAAAGCCCTCGATCATCTTGCAATCAGGCAGCATTTATGTAAGAAATAACTCTTAAAGGAGTGATTTGAAAGAGTTTCCTGCACATCAGAATACAAGGTGCTTTCCTTCCCAGGCCTCAGGCAGAAGGGATATTCAGAATATTTACAGTTGGTACCACATGGGCCCTAACGCATCCAAATAAAAGCTGCCATTGGTGAGCATAGCAGTGGCACCACCTGAGTATCTGCCCTGTCCCTAGAGATGCCAAAAAGTCTACCTTTCCTAGGAGACCTCTGCCCCGCTTAGCTCATAGCAAGTTAGTTCAAAGTGTAGACATTGACAGTGACATTTCAGTCACTTAATCCTGCTGA
>NW_006779719.1:114908-145180 GCF_000442215.2 Lipotes vexillifer
CTTAATCCTGCTGAACCTCAGCTTCATCATATGTAAAAAAGGATAATAACGTCTGCCCCTAGAGCTGGGAGAAGTACATTAAGTGAAATGGTGCATGTAAAATTCTTAACCCAACACAAAGCACATAATGACAGCTCCGCAAACAGAGCTATTATGACGACTTGCACGACTAGTTCTACTGCTCTGTTGCTGATACCACTACCTGGGAAACAAGACAGCCACATGTCCAGAAAGAGCCTAGTGGCCATATTTGGAGGGTCAAGCTAAGGAGAGATCTGCAGATGTGACAGTAGGCAGGGTGTTTGCGTACCAGAAGCAAGGCATGGGGTATGTACCAGTTTAACCACACCTTCTAACCAAGTGTACCCCTTACAGTAGCTTAGGTGGGTAGAAGTTAAGGTGCACAGGGGTGCTGAAACCTGGTGCCAGTGTGGTCCAGCAGGGCTGGAAGTGAGACCTTAGCTTCACTGTGTACTCCCAGCTGAGGGCACATGCCAAGCCCAGGTGCATGCCCTAGCTTGTTTCTTCCCCAGCCTTCCCACCCTGAGAAAATACTTGATGACAGAAGTGAGTCTTGCTTATTTTTACTTTCTAGCTACATGCCGGTTGGTATTTTGTTCCTGATTGCCGGGAAGATCATAGAAGTCGAAGACTGGGAAATATTCCGCAAGCTGGGCCTTTACATGGCCACCGTCCTGAGTGGGTATGTCAGACTCGAGGGAAGAAACAGAAACCTCATTTGAGCCAACGGATTTCTGCTGAGAGCCTGGGTTTCAGTTGGTTAAAATTGGCTTCTCTCCCACATGCAGGGAAAGATGGGGTTCAGAGATAAGAGAGCAGCAGGGAGGAGGGCTGCCCTTTAACGGCTGAACTGGAGGTGGATCACACTGTGCTAATTTCCAGATCTTGGCAGAACAGTCCGGACCATGCTTTGTCACTGCCTTTATTAGTTGTGTTAGCCCACTGGTGGCCTCTCTTGGCCTGCTCCTGGCCTTAACTTCTTTAAGGATGTAAACCAACCAAACCAGTAAGAACATGCCCCACGTACCCCGAGTCTGAAAGAAATTAGGCAGGGCCTAAATTAAGTCAGACTGGAGCAAGTAGGAGTGGGATGGCTGGTTGGTTCCACTCCCGCTGGTGGGCCTGGTAGGCACAGTCACAGCCTGCATCATTGGAGAGGGTGCTAGGAGAATCTTTAGATTGGTAAGAACTGTGCAAAGCAGGAGGGCAGTAGGAGACAGGTTGTGTGCATATTTATTGTAGCCCACTTATTGGTTCTTGAGGGGAGATGTGGTGGGATAGGTTATGAGTGGTGTGCCCAGATATCTAGCTGGGGGCAGGATACGTCACATGTGCTAAGAAATATGGACCAAGGGAATGACTAAACATCATCAGCTTGACTCCCATAGGTCCTTGCCCCCAAACACCCAGCTGGAGCAATCAGCTCACCTGTTGGAACTCAGATGCACTGGGGACTTTCCACTGCACAGCATTTGGTTCTTAATCTGTGTGTACCAAAAGCATAGCCCTGCTGGTCAATGGAGAAGAAAGCCAGAATCAAATCCCAGGGCCCCAGTAGTAATGGAGGTGGGACCATCCACCTTACTGGAGGTCAGGGGCTGTGTCCAGGTCATGGTGTGGCAGAGGTTTATTATGCTGAGCTATTTCATAATGGGGTTCTGCTGGTTTCTGCTCTATTGACCTATCTAGGTTTCTAACAGAAAACTAAAAGTCAGTTTCTCATAGTTCTAAGCCACAGCCTCTCTGTCTATAAGATCCTCTTTCCTGACCTCCAGGATCTGTATTTTCCGTGACCATTTCTTATTATTTCAGCTTCACATAACTGATCTGTAAACTCTAAGTTCCCACTTACATGGCATCTGCTAAATCAGTCTCATTTCTTAAGCCCCCTGGCAAGGAATAGTTTGGAAGGTAGGAATGACAAAGAAAAGAGGGTCAGTCCTGAAGTATGGCTGTGGAAAAGCAGGGATTACTTCCTCCTTATTGCACCCTGATTCTCCTCTTAGGTGGCGGGTGCCATCCAACCAGACAGTGGCGTGGCCCAGGCTGAGTGCTGTGATAAGGGCTATAATACTATTGGCCACAGAGTCACCAAGGAGGGAAAGGTCAGCTTGACCTAGGAAGGTGAAGGAAGGCTTCCCAGAGGAGGGGCAAGTTTCGCTGAGTCTTAGAGGAGGAATAAGAATTCAACAGCAGAAGGAAGTGAAAGCATGTTAGCACGTATAGCAGGAAGCGCAGGTACAGGGCTCAGCAGCATGACACAACTTGTTCTGTGAGCTCAGCAACTGGCTTAGCCATTTACTTTGACAAGATATTTGATTTGCTGAGTCTCTTCTTCCTCATATGTGCACTGGAGACATATATTCCTGGCCTCTTTTTCATATTCTCATTGGGTCATTATGCAAGTTGAATGATATATCATGAGTAAAACTGCTGCTTGAAAAAAAGTAGTAGTATGAAGAGATGATATCATCTATGAACCTGTTTCTCTCCTGTTTACAGGCTTGCAATCCACTCCATTGTAATTCTCCCACTGATCTATTTTCTAATTGTACGAAAGAACCCTTTCCGATTCGCCATGGGAATGGCCCAGGCTCTCCTGACAGCTGTCATGATCTCCTCCAGGTAAATAGAAGAGGGGTGTCTGGAAGAAGTCTGTGAACCAAGCCTTAGCAACTCTCACCTCACCTGATGAAGCACTGGCTGCAGCTGGTGGGTTTTGTAGCTGCCTTTAATTTGAGAAATGACGTCCATAGTCTCTGCCCATGTTCTTAAACATATTCCCTCACCTACTGGATATTTCCTGCCCTCTTGGCAGAGCCTGCAGCCCGGAAGGGGTTATAGTGTAGCTGGGGAGATTGGCAAGCACAGCGCCTTCTGATTCCTGGACCTGCCAAAAGTGCCATCATGCTTTGAGATCTCGGTTTAGTTTTTGGAACAGAGGTCTCTCTTCAGGCAGGGATCGAGGACCAGCATTCCTAGACCATCAGTTCCTTTCTCTTTTATCACACAGTTCAGCAACACTGCCAGTCACTTTCCGCTGTGCTGAAGAGAAGAACCGGGTGGACAAGAGGATCACTAGATTTGTGTTACCCGTTGGTGCTACAATCAACATGGATGGGACTGCACTCTATGAAGCAGTGGCAGCTGTGTTTATTGCACAGTTGAATGACTTGGACTTGAGCATTGGGCAGATTATCACTATCAGGTGGGGCATGAAGTCACACTCATTTTCATCTGTTACTGGAATTGCCTCAAGTGAAAATCATCTGTGAAGGGAGATCAAGGATGGTTCAGTGATAGGTTGATTTTCTTGGTCTACAAAGTCCCTTCCCAAGATTAAGCACAACTATATTACAAGTAGTGGGATCGTGGTACATAAAACTGCTTCAGGTCTGGATAGCCAAAGGCATCCCTGTGTTCTCAGTCCAGTGCACCCACTAGGTGCTAGGCACAGAGTAGGTACCAAGGACTCAAGGTGGAATAAGGACTGGTCCCTGCTTTCAAGGGGTTCCTGGTAGAAAGGTAAGGTATGAAGATATCTAAATAAGTGCTGAGTGGTATGGTAAAGGCTATAATAGAGGTCTGAGTTGAGGGGGCACAAAGGGAACTGAAGAAGAAAGGGTTGGCTCTACCTGGGAAGGCGAGGAAAGGCTTCCTGGAAGAAGGGAACGTTTAGCTAAGTCTTAGAAGAGGAATAAGAATTTAGCAGTAGAAGGAAGGAAGCTAAAAGCATTTTGGAAAAAGGAATAGCATTAACAGGGGTCTTGATGTAACTATGGCCTAGTTACAGAGTACGGATTATTTGGTATGGTTGACATAAAGAGTACAATGTGAAGGCAGGGATCATATTTTAGAGGGCTTTGTGTGAGGAGCTCATGGAAGGGTCTTAGACAGTCTTTCACATTATGGACAGATTTGCATTTTAGAGAGGCAACTGGTAATATGGTGGATGGCCCCAGTGGGGGCAGGAACCATAAGCTAGAAGACCAGTTAGAAGACTATTGCAAGTAAGGTATGAAAAGGCCTACATTAAGGTACTGACACGGGGGATGGAGAAGAGCTAATGAATTCAAGAGGCATTTACTGGATTCAGAGTGAGGGACAGAGGAAGGCTAGGATGACCCCCAGGATTGGTGGATGGTTCTGGATTGATGGATGGTGCTTACCAGAACGGGGACTAGTATAAGAGAAGCAAGTACAGGTGGGAAGGTAAAGAGATTACACTTTTTGACACATTGAATTTGAAATGCCTTTAAGACATGCAGGTGGAAATATGCAGTGAGAAATGTGGTCACAACTGCAGATACAGAAGTCAGAGTCATCAGCTTGATGGTGCTCATCAAGCATGTGGGTCGTGAGTCAGTTATGTATGTTTGACCATGATTGGCTGTGACCTTGACCAAGTTACTCGAATTCTCTAAGCTTCTGTTTCTCACCTGTAAAATGAGGATAATAATAGTACCTACATTTTATGCAAGGAGTGATAATTAAGTTAGATGATGCATATAAAATGCTTAGAACAGTGCCTACATCCTGAGCACTCAGTAAATGTTGGGAATGGATGACATTACGTAGGGAGAGTTTGTAGAGAAGAGAAAAGAAGAAGGACTGAGCCCTAGAAAAGCCTAATATTAGAGGCAGGCAGAACGGGGAAAACCCAACAGGAGAATGAGGAGGAATAGAAAGGTGGTAAGAGAGCCATGAAACCATGGTGTCATGGAAACCCAGAGAAGAGAGATTTTCAAGGATGAAATGGTCAACAGAGTAAAATCTTGCAGAGAATTGTAGTCAAATGAAGACTGAAATTGTCTGCTCAAGCAGATGGTGAAAATGTCATTAGCGAATTTTTTAAAAATTTATTTATTTATTTTTGGCTGCGTTGGGTCTTCATTGCTGCACGCGGGCTTTCTCTAGTTGCGGCGAGTGGAGGCTACTCTTCGTTGTGGTGCATGGGCTTCTCATCGCAGTGGCTTCTCTTGTTGCGGAGCACAGGCTCTAGGTGTGTGGGCTTCAGTAGTTGTGGCGCACGGGCTCAGTAGTTGTGGTGCACAGGCTTAGTTGCTCCACGGCATGTGGGATCTTCCTGGACCAGGGCTCGAACCCGTGTCCCCTGCATTGGCAGGCAGATTCTTAACCACCGTGCCACCAGGGAAGTCCTCATTAGTGAGTTTTGCCAGAGATGTTTCTCTGGAATAGCACTGTTCAATATCGTAGCCATTAGCCACACACACAAATTGGACAAAGCAGACAGCAAAGGTTCTGTCACTGTAGAAATAGGTGCCATCATAGTGGAAAACTCTGCTGGACAGTGCTGCTTTGAAGTAGTGGGTTGGGATTAGAGTTAATCCCGAGACTTCAGTTTAGAGTAGAAGTTTAAGACCAAACCGGGTCCCTAGGCCTACACACAGTTGAATCCGAACCTTTCAGAGCTAATTCACTCTTGCATCCTCAGCACTTGACATAGGCATAAATCCCAGGCAAAAAGTAAGTTCTTGCAGTATTCTAATGCAGTAAATTTTTAAATCTTCCCAACCCTAAATCATAAAGTATGTACTGCAGTTTGCTTGAAATTAACTGAAGTACAAACTAGACCATTTGGCACATCAGCCGGGAAGCTATACCAGTGCCTCCTGATCTGTAAAATGTATTAGTGACTAAGGAAGCTAGACCCCAAGGAGCATGGGTAAAATTCTGTAATTTGAGTAGCAGCGAGTATGTTAAAAGTGAAACCCTGAATCATGCCTGAGAAAGTTCCACAACCACCGTGGTTCCAGCAGTTGTTACTTTTACTTTTCCAAGTGCCTTTTCCCACCTCCCTCACCACAGCCTGTGGAACCCAGTCTGTGCTTAACTTATTTCCAAGGAGTGGTTGTATGAGGTGCCAGTTCTTTTCAGCATTTGCCATTTGGGGGATGAATTCCCTTCCTCTGCCTCAGTCATAAGTTTCCTAGATCTTTCTAACCCTTTTTTTTTTTTTTTTTTTTTTTTTTAACCTCACTGCTAGAGAAATAAACTTTGGGCCTAGAGACTAAATAATCAATTCACATGAAAAACCTGTCTCCCTGCTCTGGTGTATTCTTTTTTTTTTTTTTTTTTTAATTTATTTATTTTGGCTGCGTTGGGTCTTCGTTGCCACACGCAGGCTTTCTCTAGTTGCGGCAAGCGGGGGCTACTCTTTGTTGCGGTGCACAGGCTTCTCATTGCGGTGGCTTCACTTGTTTCAGAGCATGGGCTCCAGAATGCAGGCTCAGTAGTTGTGGCACACAGGCTTAGTTGCTCCGTGGCATGTGCGATCTTCCTGGACCAGGGCTCAAACACGTGTCCCCAGCATTGGCAGGTGGATTCTTAACCACTGTGCCACCAAGGAAGCCCCTCTGGTGTATTCTTAAATCATAATTGCTGATAACTACTGGCCCAGAGCAAATAACAGCTGTGAGGCCCAGAGTAATCATTGACTTAAAAAATCCTCTGGCTCTACCTGGGAGAGAATGAAATAATAAGTGTTGTTTTTTTTTTTTTTTTTTAATTTTTACAAGTTACAGTTGTGGCTCATGTGATTGATGGTTACAGAGATTTTTGGATCCATAGTTTATCTCTTTCTATGGTCCTTTTGGACTGGACATCAAAGAAACCATCCACCTAAAACATTCCCTTTCATGGTTTTATCAAAATATTCACTTATCAAAGGTTACAACTGATTGAAAATGGGATAAAGTTTCTTATAACAAAAGATAATTATGGGATTTGGGGCCTAGAAAGAGCTTAGAGGGAAAAAGTAGCAGCAGTAGTAATAGTAGATGTTTTTATGATAATTTTAATAGTAATACTAGTAGCAGTAGGAGTTGTAACAGCTGCTGACGTAGCAAAATGGCATCAGTTTTAAGCATCTACTACATCCAGGTGCTGTACTTGATGCCTTACTTATATTACCTCATCTAATCTTAACAGCAGCCCTGCAAAGTAGACATATTCTCCCCATCTTACAGGCAAGAAATTGAGACTCAGAGAAGTAACTTGCCTAAGGACACACCGTTAGTAAAACGGCAGAGCTGGATCTGTCTGCCTCTAAAACCTGTGCTCACTCTAGCTCACGACTCAGTCCCCATCCTGTATGGAGAGCTGAGTTTTAAATGGCCTGACCTAAAACTAGATCTCAGTGCTAGGAAAGAACTTTCTACCAATGATTATTGTGTTTTCTTCTGTGAAACCCTCTAAAGTCAAAGTGGGGTATGTTCAAGAAGAAGTAGGTTTTTTACATTTTTACCCCCATCTGAAGATTTATAGTTCCAAGTTTCAGACCTAAGCCAGGCAAATGGCTGAAGTTTAATCAGCAAGGTCAAGGCTCAAGGGCAGAGTTTTCTTTGACTAAATGGATTTTGAGTTTCAAGCCCAGCCTCAATCCGTAGGGACGTGGTTAACCGTGATGTGTTGGGCCTTCCAAGAGGGATCAGTGGGTATGGACACAAATCACTTCTGACAAAGAAAACCCACTGATGCATTCACTTTAAATGTTTTCGACCACCACTGACATAAACTTAGGTTTTCCAAAGACTAAAGTCAGAACATATCTAAAGGATTATGCAAGCCTGAAACTTTTAGAGGAATTGGGACAGCCCCAGAAATCTCTAATTTACTGTAAGTTGGTGGTCACAGCCACTGAAGGAAACCACACTTGTCAAAGAACTCTGGCCTGTGTTTGACCGTGCCCTCAGAGACCACCTGTGACACATCACTAGGCAGATGAATGAACAGGAGAATCGGCTTGGTGAGAACTCTGAGGCTTTTTTAGCCCACAGAGTATGGATTTGTAGATAGAATCAGGGATTCTTCTAGTTTAAATGGACAGTGTCTCCATCTTCAGCTTTAAATCCAATGGCATCCTTGGTCCAAGGATAAGAACGTGTATCCAGAAAATATAGGGGTCCCCTCAAGCTCATTCAAATCCAGGGACATTTCAGGGCAGGGCAAACCCTTGTTCTCTCCAAAATGGCCAGATTTAAATCGGGAAGATGTTGCTGATGAAAAACTGCACATTCCAAAGAGAAAAATCCCTAGTGCCACATTTGATCTGCGCAAGAGGGATCTTTTTAAATACAAGGTAACAAAGTTCATTTGGCTACCTCTCCTGGATTCCAGATCTTTCTTCCTTTTGCACAAAGTGCATCCACTGGCAAAAAGGAGCAGTCGGGAATAAACACTTGTACCTTGGACAGGAGTCACAGCTATTTCTCAACTCAGTGCCCTAAAGGGCAGCTCCCAGAGAGGTCAAGAGACTTGTGATGTAAAAGAAAGTGCATGAAACCTGTTTGGCCAGTGCCTCATTCCTTTGCCTTCACCTGGAATACCCTTGCCCATCCACCCCCATCCCCACCCCTTCACCATCCTTCAAGGCAGTGTAAATTCCTGGCACACATTAGATGCTCAGTAAATGATTGCCTGGGTGAGTAGATGGAGGAAGGGAGGAAGAAAGCAGGTGGAGAGGTACTTGGCACTTGTTTAGGATGGATGGATACATGGATGGGTGGATAAAGCCCTCCATTAACACCTCGGTTGGTAAACTCTTGCCTTCCTGTTAAGTGTCTCTCTAGCTCATTTTTTGTGTGCCACTCACGCAGTTCCTCTCCACTTCCTCATGTTACAATGACTTGCCATATCTCCCCACTGGAAAAAGATCATGCTCTTCTCAGTCTTCCACAGCTCTCTAATGAGGCAGAGCTTGTGCTCAGCAGAGAACAGATTCTCACTGGCCAGTCTAGGGACAGAGCAGTAACAGCCAATAGGACTAACCGTTTTGGACCAGGGCCCTTGAAGGGAGAAATGGGTGTCTGACTCCTTTTGTGTTGGTGTGTTTTGTCTACAGTGTCACGGCCACAGCCGCCAGCATCGGAGCTGCCGGTGTGCCCCAGGCCGGCCTGGTGACCATGGTGATCGTGCTGAGTGCTGTGGGCCTGCCCGCTGAGGATGTCACCCTCATCATCGCTGTTGACTGGCTCCTGTGAGTTGGGATAAACGCACTGCCTCTGGCAGATGGGAAGGCAGGCTTCCCAGCCATACATAATCTGCAGTCTGTCATCATTCTCCCCTCAGATTGCCTAATGAGCCATCTGTTGCTGCTTTAATTTCCCTCTGACCAGGCCATCTGATAACATGCTTAAAAACTAACTCCTCATAACTTCAAGCAGTGATTTTATAAAGCTAGTGATCTCCATTAACTCATTATACCTGGTAATGCTCAAGGTTAGGAGCTGGGTGTGGGATGAGATAAACATAAAATAATAAGGTGAAGAAGCTGGGCAAGGCCCCAGACATTCCAAACCCAATAGGCCACCCTAGCCTATCCCAGCCCTGAGTCAGCATCATAGGTTCAGAACCACCAGGTTCAACGTCAGCCCACCTTCCCAAGATCGTCAGCACCATCAGGGCAGTAGCACAAGCAAAGGCTTTGGGATAAGACTAACGTGGATTTGAATCCTGGTTCAGTGTCTTACTGGCTCTTTGACCTTGAACAAGTTCCTTAACCTCTCTGGGGGCCAGCTGCATTATCTATGAGATGGGAAAGATTCTGTCTAGTTCATGGGGTTGGTATAAGGACTGAGTGAGCTAAAATGAGAGGAGTGTCCATAAGAGTGTCTAGCTGGCAGTATGTGCTCAATTAACAGCAAGTTTAATTTTATGATTAGAATGAGTTGGACCATTCAGGCCTGAACCAACAATTCATTCTCTCTCTCTCTCACAAAACAACAGACACACACATGCACACACCTACCTAAGGAACACAGCAGAACATCTGGGTAAGAACATGCCTTTTGTGACCCCCAAGGTTAAAGTTAGAATGAGTCTGGTTCCCGGCTTTAACCTTGATACCCACTCTGTGCAGTGGTCTTCCAGCATCTGGGTGTGGCTCTGTCCCCTGGCCATCAGGGGAGAGTTTGCTCCATATTGAGCCTTCACTCAGAACCAGCCAGCTTTACTGGGGAGTACAGTGCTATGTAGTTTGGAAGTAGCAGCTGAAAATAGTAGAAAGGGAAGCAGAAACATTCCATGTGGCTTTGAAGATACCGTCACATCCCAGAGGGCAGAAGCTTCTGCACTTGGGAAGCTGCTATGGGGCCCCCCCCGAGGCTAGCTGGTTCTTCAAGGTCCAACTGAGGTGGCCCCTTTCTTGCCAAGATACCCTACCATTGAGGCAGGTGCTTCAATTTTTCTTTCTAGTGGTGATGGTGGATTTGCACTTCTCTCCTTTCCCTGGTTCTTCCTGAAACACAAGTGACCTTCACTTCCAAGACATCCAGAGAAGTCAAAGGCCTGACCTGATCCACGGACAAGAAGACACTAGCTGGTCCACACCAGGGTCTAGTTCAATCCATGTTCTAAATAGCAGGAGGGCACCCAGAATGGACGTGTGTAAGCACATGCGTAAGCGTTTTCTGTCCTGCAGGTGTAGCTTTCACAGTATTCATGTACACATTTCCTAGCAACAGTGCTCCAGCATCCAGGATGCCTCCTCCACCTACTCGGCTTCCTGCCACCAGCCTCTCCTCTGGGCTGTCTAGGGGTTACCATTGGCTGAGAGTGCCACAAAGAGTAAGCTATTCCCAGGCTGGCTGGGGTTTCTGACCCTATGCTCAGTGGTGTCCCTGTTGGCTTGCTCATGGAGTGACCTTGTGTGGGAAAGAAAGGAGCACACCGGGGACACACACACCACCCACAAAACATCCAAGTTCTCTCATCTTAGCCAAAAGAAGGCTCAGAAATGCCCATGAGAAAGAGGTTGGGTGAAAGACTAATGAATCCTGACCCTCCCTCAGCTCCCCCAAAATATCTGTGAAGACGGGGTTCACATTTCTTTGGGAGGAGAGGAGGGAATTTAGGGAGCTCAGTGCTGAATTCAGGAGATTCACTGTGACTGGCGGGGACCCAGGGCAGCCTGTATGCTCATTCTGTGCCTTTACAAACCACCTCTGGCCCAGGCCTGTGAAGTGGAGAGCCTCTGGTCAGCCAGCCCTGGGGACAGCACTTTGTGCTTTGCTTAATTTGTAACTGAATTCCTTGGGTCCTTTCCCGTCTCCAACTTGAAGGAAAATGAAATCCGGGCCTTCTGTCTGACTCCCTCTGTCCGCCCCAGGGATCGGTTCAGGACCATGGTGAATGTCCTCGGCGATGCATTCGGGACTGGCATCGTGGAGAAGCTCTCTAAGAAGGAGCTGGAGCAGATGGATGTTTCATCTGAGGTCAACATCGTGAACCCCTTTGCCTTGGAATCCACGACACTCGACAATGAAGACTCGGACACCAAGAAGTCCTATGTCAACGGAGGCTTTGCCGTCGACAAGTCCGACACCATCTCATTCACCCAGACCTCACAGTTCTAGGGCCGTGGCTCTGGAAAACTGGGAGTGGTGAAGGACCTCTCCAGGAGAGTCATCTCTTAGCAAATTCAAACATTAAGTAAGGAAAAGAAAAACACTAACAGCCAACTGTACATTTGATTTGATATACAGACCTCTGGATTATTTTCTATATTTGGATTCACAGCTTTTGCTCTCCGAGTTCTGGGATTTGGGGGTGGGGTAAGATGAGAGAAAATTGATTGACAGGAAAGCTGTATTATCTGGAATTTTTAAATCCTGTGGAAGACAGAGTTAGGAAGTATTTAAAGTAGTAACTGTTTTAATTAGGTAATATCAATAGATGTGAAAGAGAAACTGCTTTCTCATGCACAGACCAGTGTTTTGGGTTTTTTAAAAAAATATTCTGTCATTACTCAGGCTTTCTATTGCCGTGCATTTCCTTTGACCTCTCACATTTTTATAGATTATAATGCATGTAAACAGCCCGCCCCCCCACAAGTTAATGTGCCAAATTGTCCATTTTGAACTCAGCTCCGGCCAATTTCAAAGAAACTACTCTGAAAGAAAACAGACCAGCACGGTTCTGCAGTAACAGTTTTAAGATGTATGCGAGGTCTGGGGAGAAGAGAGAAGGGTTCTTTTTTTCAATGTACTGTATTGGGACGCTGGTAACTATTAACCCAGTGTTCAGTATAGAGCTAGATATATATATATATATAAATATGTATATATTTATTATTTTCATATAGTTTGCCAGACAGAGATCACAATTGAACTGTCAACGTGAAATACAGAGCTCTCCTTGTACTTGAATAATAACTACAATTTCAATCCAGATCTGCTTTGGGGCTTAATCAGAACCCCTCTCTCATAAGCATAAGAATGAGAAATCATGTTGTTTGATCGTTTCACGTTTGTGTATCAGCCCCAAAGCAGAGATGTTATTCTGGTGATACTCTGAGGTGGCACAGCCCACTCATTTACAACTTCCAGATTCTACTTCTGGGAGGGAATCCATATCAGCTCTATATAAGACTATATACAAAGTTGTAACTCATATAAGGCTGGATGTGTTTTTATCCAACTGGATGTGTTTAATATGATAATTATATTATCCAACTATAATTCTTCCGAAGTCAATTATACCTACTTAAAAAGACAGTACACTTTCCTACCCACCAGGCCCAAACAACAATGGCAAGCTACCAGCTAAGTTGTATTTTAATATGGGTTTGATGGACTGAACAAGCCACATTGGCCAGAAAAGCACTGTCCCTACCCTAGATTCTTGCAGAGTAAATCCCACAACATGAGACATTGGTATCAGTGGTTCAGGGAAATTCTTCCATTGTATGAAACTCGTGTCCTCCTCCAGGGAAGTTTGTTCTAACTAACTAGTAGTCTAGTAATCTTGGCCCCTGCTCATTAAAATCCGTTGCCTGTCATTCTTCTGCTCATCTGTGAAGACAGCGTATTGAAGTCTGTGCTCGGCTCTCATCTTGTAAATAATGCTTACCATATATTTGTGTTTACACCAAGATCCAAAATAGTCCTGTTTCTGCAGTATTGCGTAGCCAATTAAACCTGTGCTTTTATATTTAAGAAACCAGAAACTGTGCCAAAGATGATGGAATAGTAAAACAAAATGCTCAGTATTGACCACCTGCACCTGAAATCTACAAGAGGATGATACCAAATGGTCATGTACACATAAATTATGGACCCATGATTCAATGTGAATTTTAACATGCAAATACTGTGTTGTTGTTTAGGAAGTAAATATAAATACAGTTGAATCAGTAATTTATCTTGGGCTGAATGTTCTACCCCTTGGCAGCCTGCTCTGATTTGAGGCACTGGAGTTGGCAGAGCCATTCGTGAACTGCAGGTCATCCTTATTTTGGAGTGAGTTTGTAACCAGCCTCTTAACACACTGTGCTGTTAACTCATAAAAGAGAACAATGTTCCATTTCAGTCTCAATAAACATTTCCATCATTCTTTCTTCTCTGCCTTTTCCTTCCCTAATCTGTTCTTTTATCTCACGCACTCCAATGGGTGTGGGAAGGGAGAGACCTGGTCAGTTGATAGTCACACATGAAACATCTCATTGCCCTAGTAATTCCAGAGACTGCAAGAGGGCACAGGTTGTATCTTACATTCCTTAGCATATCTCGTCCCATACCCGCCAGTGCACATTACAATACTGAGCACGTAGTATTACTAAAAACAATCTGATATCTCATTGTAGTTTTGATTTGCATTTCTCTAATTAATGATGTTGAGCATCCTTTCATGTGTTTGTTGGCAATCTGTATATCTTCTTTGGAGAAATGTCTATTTAGGTCTTCTGCCCATTTTTGGATTGGGTCGTTTATTTTTTTCATATTGAGCTGCATGAGCTGCTTGTAAATTTTGGAGATTAATCCTTTGTCAGTTGCTTCATTTGCAAATATTTTCTCCCATTCTGAGGGTTGTCTTTTGGTCTTGTTTATGGTTTCCTTTGCTGTGCAAAAGCTTTTAAGTTTCATTAGGTTCCATTTGTCTATTTGTTTTTATTTCCATTTCTCTAGGAGGTGGGTCAAAAAGGATCTTGTGATTTATGTCATAGAGTGTTCTGCCTATGTTTTCCTCTAAGAGTTTGATGGTGTCTGGCCTTACATTTAGGTCTTTAATCCATTTTGAGTTTATTTTTGTGTATGGTGTTAGGGAGTGTTCTAATTTCATTCTTTTACATGTAGCTGACCAGTTTTCCCAGCACCACTTATTGAAGAGGCTGTCTTTTCTCCACTGTATATTCTTGCCTCCTTTATCAAAGATAAGGTGACCATATGTGTGTGGGTTTATCTCTGGGCTTTCTGTCCTGTTCCATTGATCTATATTTCTGTTTTTGTGCCAGTACCATAGTGTCTTATTATAGCTTTGTAGTATCGTCTGAAGTCCAGGAGCCTGATTCCTCCAGCTCTGTTTTTCTTTCTCACACCAGTCAGAATGACCATCATCAAAATATCTACAAACAATAAATGCTGGAGAGGGTGTGGAGAAAAAGGAACCCTCTTGCACTGTTGGTGGGAATGTAAATTGATACAGCCACTATGGAGAACAGTATGGAGGTTCCTTAAAAAACTAAAAATAGAACTACCATATGACCCAGCAATCCCACTACTGGGCATATACCCTGAGAAAACCATAATTCAACAAGAGTCACGTACCAAAACATTCAATGCAGCTCTATTTACAATAGCCAGGACATGGAAGCAACCTAAGTGTCCATCGACAGATGAATGGATAAAGATGTGGCACATATATACAATAGAATATTACCCAGCCATAAAAAGAAATGAAATTGAGTTATTTGTAGTGAGGTGGATAGACCTAGAGTCTGTCATACAGAGTGATGTAAGTCAGAAAGAGAAAAACAAATATCATATGCTAACACATATATACAGAATCTAAAAAAAAAAAAGTCATGAAAAACCTAGGGTCAAGACGGGAATAAAGACACAGACCTACTAGAGAATGGACTTGAGGATACGGGGAGGGGGAAGGGTAAGCTGGGACAAAGTGAGAGTGGCATGGACATATATACACTACCAAACGTAAAATAGCTAGCTAGTGGGAAGCAGCCACATAGCACCGGGAGATCAGCTCGGTGCTTTGTGACCATCTAGAGGGGTGGGATAGGGAGGGTGGGAGGGAGGAAGATGCAAGAGGGAGGAGATATGGAGACGTATAACTGATTCACTTTGTTATAAAGCAGAAACTAACACACCATTGTAAAGCAGTTATACTCCAATAAAGATGTTAAAAAAAAAACAGTGATTGCACACAAGGCTACAGAATCAGTTCAGTTAATCGTCAGGGCTGGGACCATATGACTCAATGAACAAAGGATGTCATCATTCGCCATGCTGAACTCCCCTCATGCAAGGACAAACGAGCTTTCACGACAAGGAGTTCTCACCATGAATCCAGCACTTCCAGCAATGGCACCTATTACAGTCTTTCCTGGAAGTCGTCCCACTAAAATAGGTGTGATATTTACCTCAGTTCAAGATATCAGTCTAAATAAGTGCCAGCTCCTGGAGGAAAAGGAACAGGGGTGTTGATTTGGGGGTGGGGGAAGGGGGGGTGGTTTCCTAAAAATGCTGTTTACAAACATAATATGCCAATGACAGCAAATGAGAGCAGAAAGCATCTCTTGTTGGCCTAAACAAGAAGTGGTTAACCTCGTCCCAACTCCTGTCAAGAGACCTTAGTTGCCCTGTCACTTTACTGAAGGAATCTGAATTCATTTTTTTTCAAACCCTTGAGGTTAAACTATCCAGCATGCACCAGCCTCAGGGACAATCAAGTGACAACCAAGGGGTGGCAGAAAGTAGCAGAAATGTCATGAGGTTTGGAGACAGGACAGACCAGGGTTTGGAAATTGGCTCGGACACTCAGCTTTTCTGAGCCTAAGTGTCCTCAGCAAAAAAAAAAAAGGGGGGGGAGGGGATGGGGGGGAGGGGAATGCTTTCCTCAATAATTAAATGAGATGAGAAAAATAACAGCTAATAACACTTACTGAGTGCTTGTTTTGTGCCAGGCACTGATTTGAAGGGCTTTAAATGCGTTAACTCATTTACTTATGACAACAACATTATGAAATAGATGGTACCATTGACTCCATCTCACAAAGACAGACACTGAGGCACAAAAAAAGGTTACGTTATTTGCCCAAGTCACTCAGCCAATAAATGGTAAAAACCCGGATTCAAATCCAGGTGCTCTCACTCCAGGGCCCTCAACCTTAACACCACCTACTAATGCCCTTGGGAAGCACTTGATACAGCACCTGGCAAACTGAGGCAGTAAATACAGGAATAAAAGAGAGAAAAAGAGGGGACAGGAAGAAGGAAAAAAACCTTTACTCCATTTCTCTCCTGGGATTCCAGGTCTCCCAGAGTTAGTTGGTAAGGTCTTTAAAAGACCGTAGCTCGGGGCTTCCCTGGTGGCGCAGTGGTTGAGAGTCCGCCTGCCGATACAGGGGACACGGGTTCGTGCCCCGGTCTGGGAAGATCCCACATGCCGCGGAGTGGCTGGGCCCGTGAGCCATGGCCGCTGAGCCTGCGCGTCCGGAGCCTGTGCTCCGCAACAGGAGAGGCTACGACGGTGAGAGGCCCGTGTACCGCAAAAAGACAAAACAAAACAGACTGTAGCTCTCCCAAGTCCCTCGACGTTGCCCTTGTCCTGGCCTCCTCTGTAGAAGGACCTAGAATAAACCACTCCACACCCCCACCCAGGCTGAGCAAGACGTGCAGTGACATACCTTGGCTGAGCCAAAAGCAGCTCCAGCCAGTCACAAACCAAAGACCCATCACATATGTTTCAGCTCTCCTACCTTAGAGCGAACTCCGCCCTGCCAGAGGTCTCCCTTCTTCCTCTTCATTTGAAAATACTAATCCTGGTACCTGAGCCACCTAGCAGCCCCCAGTTCCCCACACCGTCTCTGGGCAGGCATGGTGGCCCTCAGTGCTGCCATCTCAGAGCTCCTGGAATTGAGATGACACACAAAGCAAACCCTGCCACAGATATGCTGTATTCCTTCTGCCCACAGGGTCTTGGAGAGGCAAAGCTGTGGTCACCACAGAGAGCAAGTAAATGAGCCCTGGCAGGTGATTCTCATGGTGAATGATGAGGAGGGTTGATAATATACTATGGGCTACAAGGTACTTTTAAAATAAAGATAAGACAAGAGAAAGAAAAGTACATAAATATACATTTATGAATATAAAGATATGTACTTACGGGGGTGCTGCAGGATCACTCAAAATACAGAAGCCGAAGGGGGAAATTTCAGACTGCTGAAGAAGCTCCGACAAGCCAGCCATCTGCACCAGGGTAAAGCTCCTGTCCTAGGCATGACCCTGCTTTTGCCAAATTTCCTAGTTCTGAAGGTGAAACCAAGCACAGGCTCTTTCCTCTGATGATCGAAGTAACTACTGCTTCCCCTAGGCCCCATGTGGAGGGGCCGGGGGAGCAGACCAAGGAGCAGTAAGATTGTAGCTCTGCTACTGTCAGCAGGGTTCCCACTCCACGGGAAGAGGGGACAGAGTTCTCTCTAAGACCTGCACATCCCCAAGGAGTGCTGGGATGGGCCCCCCATTCAGGGAAGGACAGCAGTCCATCAGGCGGTACTAGCAGGTTCACTGGTCACACATGGACTAGAGAGCACGTCCTTTCCTTGAGCTGCCCTCAGAGAGGTCAGAGGGCTCCTTTAATGGAACTAATCAAGAACAGCCATGAATATTAGTAAGAGCGGCCAGGCATTCAGGGGCTAGGTGAACTTGCATACATAATCCATCAGTCCTCCCCAATTATGCATTTAAAACTGACCAACTTCTCTTATGTTAAACATATCATGTACACTCTCATTTTTAAAATCTTATTTATAATTCAGGGTCTATAGGCTTCAGCTAACTTTGGGTCAGTCAGGTGACAATAGGGAAATGGCCTTACTGTATGGTGGCTTTTGCTTGGAGGGCCCAGGCTCCACCAAGGAGATTTTCCCAGGAGCCTCTGTAAACCCAGACCCTGTAAAACACATTTGTAAAATACAGTCCAGGCTTTGATAGATCTGCAGCTGTGAAAGTCAAGAAAACAGTAATAAACTGAAGCAAGACAGGTGGGGATATTTATTACGTTTAATGACACAGATCTTCCCAAAGTAATCCCCAATAAGTCACAAAATTATTCACATTTTTATATATTCCAAAAGCAAAATCCTGCTGCAATTCTGGCCCCAATGTAACTCCTCAAAACTGAAATGACTCCTTGAGAAATAAAAAGATAAAATAGGAATAACTTAAACAAGAGTTAGCAGATCAGAAAGTGAGCAAAAGGCAGATTGATTTGCGAAAGAAAAAAAAAAGACTTTAAATAAGAATGGGCATTTAAGATCTTATCCCTAAATTGAATTAAGGAGTTATGCTCAAACCTTAAAAAAAAAGAAAAAAAGGACAATGGGTGTCACAGTGTGTATCTGAACAATAACTGCCACCAGATACCAATTCATTAGAACTGATTTCCTTCAGCTGCTTATATCCAGCCTAAGTGGCCCTTTTCTGAGAACTGTACCATAGTCTTAATGTAATACAGTATTTTTTATTATTGATGACTACTAAGACCTCAAAATAACAAACTAACAACTATAGTTTCAGACACACTGAGAACATACAAGCCGGTGTAATTTAAGCATATCGTCTGTCTTTCAAAGGTGGAATGCTTGTTGTGATATATACCTTTATTAGGCTGAAATTCTGAGAAGGGGATAAATGAATTTTGTTTTATTTTGGCTTTTGGACTTTTTTTCTCTTTAAATTTTGTTTTCTTAATTTACCTAATGAACCAATTCCTGTGGTAATAATGAGAAAAGAAAACTTGACTCTCACTGAATCTTGTAAAAACTGAAAGGGTTTTAGGGCATGGTAGAGGAAAATGCTCAGGATATAGCATGAAGGAAAGACAAAGGTTTCCGTTTTCAAGCCCTCCCTTCTCTGGGTCTGTAGACCCATGAAGACAAATGTCCACTTCAATCCACCCCCATCCTCTTCTTGTTCCTCAAACTGGGTAAGCACTTCATAAAGGCACCCTTCTACTAATTTTAAATCTGGTTTTGGCAGTCATTTCTGCCAAACTTAGTGTAGTTATTTCAGAGAAATGTTTGAAGGTTTTGTTCCTCATATAAATTTATTTAAGAATTGTTGGGAAAAAGGAGGGGTAGGTGACAGAAGGAGTGGTTTAAACAACAAACAAAAGAAATTAGCCTCCTCTTACAAATGTAGCATAGAAATTAAACCTTTAAAGCAAGACCTGAATTCTCCAGAAGTAATGCTCCCTCTTCCTAGGTTTTCAGTTGATATCATGTAAATCAAGCCTAACACTAAAAAGCAAACAAACAACCACAAAAAAACAGATTTACCAAAAATGGAAAATCAGGGTGACAGTCTTTTTCTAGAGGATATATCAGTTTATTCCTCTAGATAGCAGCTTCCTCGAGCTCATGGAAAATGTAAGAGGAAAGGGAAGGAACGGGAAGGGACAGGAAGGGACGGGAAGGAAAAGGAAGGGAAGGGAAGGGAAATAGGTAGAGGTGGGGGAGGGGTGAGGACAAGCGGGAAGGAGGAAAAAATGAGGAAGGAGGGAAAGAAAAGAACTTTTCAAGAACACATCCACTGCCCAAAATGAGGAACACCTGAAAAGGCATCTTGACACCTTCTCATCAGAATTTTTAGAAGTGCTTTCCAAATGAAAAAGCACTGGCCACCCAACTAATATTTTCGTTTTCAAGCTCAAAACAAGCATACAAACAAACTAAAACACAAATTTTCCAGCTTGACAAGAAAACTTGAGCCCCAAACAGCAAACACTTTAATCAATGACTCTTACCTGGGTACAAAAGACTGGGTGGGTACTGGTTTGATTTAATGGGGGTTAGACACTGGTGATTTGATACACAGAACGAAAACTGTTGTTCAGTTGGCTTGATGAGTGAGCTCTTCATGATGCTCCTCCAGCTTTCATTCAGTCTCCCCTGTGAAATGTGAAGACACTTCATACACTACATGTGGTACTGAGAAAAAGCCCATCAATAAACACAACCAAGGAGAAGATGGTTTCCCTCTATCCAAATCTTGGCATGTAGCTCTATGTGTAGGAATGAGGCAATGTTAGGTTAGCAATACAAGCACTTGTGTGACCTTGGGCAAGTTACCTGGCCTCTTTGTATACTATCCGGATGATGACAAGCCAAGTATCTACCTCTTAGTGTTACTCTGAGGAGCTAGTACAGTCCTTGGCACATAGTAAATGTGCAGAAACTGCTAGGTGTTATTGAGCTGAACTGTTAAACATGCCCAAATCAATTCTATTCCATGGAACAATTATTTTTGAGAGTGGAGGGGGTCCGTATAGGATTTGCGGGTGTTCTGAGTCCCCCATTCTCAAGACATTTGCAGCCTACTGCAGAGATTCTCAGTGCTAAATGTGCATTAGAATCTCCTGAAGAACCTTTATAGAAATACCGATGCCAGGCACCACCCACAGAGATTCCAATTAAGTTGGTCCAGAGTGTGGCCTGGGCATCAGTATTTTTCAGCACCCCCAGGTGATTCTAATGCTCACTGAGGATTGCTGACCCAGGAATTTGCCATGTGATTTGGGTGTATGGCCACTGCCTGTGTGGTCTGTCTGTTAGACTCTGACAGGACCAGGAGCCCCTGGGATGAAGGGAGGTGTGTCATTATCCATGTGTCAATCACCACAAACCATCAAATGACAAATCCCTCCGAAGCTGGTGAGCAAATCAGAGAGGGAGGGCCTCGAGGTTGGAGCTTGGCATCTGTAGGCTGGTTTGCTTTTTGCTTTGGTTGTAAGGGAGGTGAAGGGGCCCCGTGGGAGGAAGTAAAATGGCTCCTGCCTGCCCAGCAGACACGGTAAGGTTGGAAGCCATAGCAGCCCCTCCCTTTGGAGCTGGAGGCCTAAGGAGCTATGACAGAATCAGAAACCGGCATTTTAATTCACTGTTGTCCTTTTCCTTTCCTTTTCTTGGTTTATTTCCTTTTTGCTATTCTTTAATTTTAGAAAAGTTTTTGTGCTACAGTTCTTGTCTGTGTCTGAGCACGTCTGGGCCTGGGTTCTTTGCCCTCCCTCAAGTTGGGAGCATTACAAGTGGACCAGGTCCCGCTGCAGGCTGGCCATGGCGGCGGCAGCTGGGATCATGGGAGCTGCTCACAGGGATGGGAGGGTCGGTGGGCCAGAGCTGGTGCCATCTGCTCAGTCTCCCATCCCTTTGCAGAAACCTCCCTCCAGTCCTCTGCCCTCTTCTTGGGAGAGTTTTCATGAGGAAAACCAACTACAATACAAGTCTGAAGGAATGAAGTCCTTAGTGGAGGCATGTGGAGGGGCAGAAGGCAGAAGGCCTGAGTCTGCCTGAGGGACCAGCAGGTTTCACAGAGGAGGCCTTGTAAGCACAACCTTGAAAGTGGAATCTCAGTGAGCACACACCAGATGTGGGCAATCAGCTCTTGATAAGGACCGAGGCAATCACACCTCACAGGAGAACTAGGGATAACGTGTGTGTGTGTGTGTCACGTGTGTGTTTGTGTGTGCACGCTTATGGGACTTTTTTAATGGTAAAATTCATATAACCTAAAATTCACCATCTTAAAGTATACAAAGGATCATCTGTTTTACACCAAAAGTATCAAGGCCCAAACCATCCTAAGGAGAAACAGGTGTATTCCAACCCCTTCGACCCATCTCTTCCACACATTCCCTGGTCAGACAATTGGACTCATTGTTTCTGGTCCAAGCATCCCTAACTTAATCCCTAAGTGCTAAGAATCTACTTTTTCATTTCCCCTGAATCTTGAGATCACCAGGAAACCAGGAGAGGGAAAGATGATGAACAGTGAAAGAGCAGAAGTGCAGAAGGGAAGGACAAGCGCTGGTGCTATAAGCAGGAGAGTCCTTGAGAAAAGCAGGGCAGGGGACATGGAGTGGAAACTCACTGGGTCTTCTGCCGAAGGCTCCTCTCTGTTGCTGCCTACCCAGCCCATAGGCATGACGGTCCCGTTTTAGCTGCTTGACCTTGCTTGTTTGGATCTTCCCTGGATTCACTGAGACAGCTTCATTCTACTAAATGCCCTGTTTGCTTAAGATGAGTCAAAGTCACCTGGGTTCTTTACAACCATGAAAACTTTCACTGACAGTCCTCCAGGACCCCTGCCTCACCAGAAATCCATGACCCAAATTGGGACAGGAAGAGAATGGTATGGAGAGCTTTCATAGAAGGCCTATGAGCATATTCCAAACCACTGAGTGGGAACTCATGTTACAAAGGAAACCTATTTACTAAGACGGAATTTTTTTTCCTACCTTCTCTCTATCTCCTCACGTCAGGGTCCACGTATCTGCCGGTTCAGGGCTTTATGTAACTTGATGTTAGCCATGTTGAAATTCAACACAATTTGGCATTTGGTAATTACATGGGCCACGTTCCCTAAGTGGTAATTAAGTGGGCTGTGTTCCGTATAAACACCTAATAAATGCCTAGATGACTATTTTGGCAACCGGAGATTATGTGGCCCAGAAGCCATCCTTTAATCTACCAAGCAGAACGTTCTAAGGTAGAAGCCTGCAAAATGGAAAATTACTGAGTTGTCTTCCACATTCCTCTGTGCTGAAGGCGGGAAATCCTGGCCAGCCCTGGGCAAGGCAATGTGTGCCCTAAAGCATGAATGACCCTCAAACCAGAATTTCAGGAGCCTGAGGACAGTAAAAACCTAGCATATCATCCCACACTCCTTTATTGTTTAAAAAGATTCGTTAATTATCTTGATGTTGCTAGAATGAGGGACTACATGATACAACACCATAGGACCCTCTGGGGGATGTTCAAGGGCAATGTCCACCGACTCTGCTTAGGTTCCAAAGGGCTCTGCTCTTTCTCCCCAGGGTTCTCCTATCACACACTCCAGTTTTGGAGAACAATGGAATGTAATGGTTAAAAGCCAGATCACCTGGCTTCAGACTGCAGCTGGGCCATTCACTAGCCATGTTACCTTGAGCAAGGCACTTAACCTCTCCTTGCCTCAGTTTCCCTATCTGTGAAATGGAACTGGTGATAGTACCTACTTCACAGAGTTGTTGTGATAATTAAATATTAGTTCATTTAATACAAGTGAAGTATTTGGGCCAGTTCCTGGCACTCAGGAATCACTTAATAAGGAAGAGCTATTCTTATGCTGGGCCTGGGTAGGAAGGGAAAGAAGAGAAAACCTGAGAAATGACGACAGCCCTCAAAATGTCAAACTTCTTACCACACACCTGAATTCAAGAGTTGCCTCATCACCTCATTCAACAGCCTCCCACAAAAAAATATTTACTGAGCACCAACCACAGTGGAAGGTCATCTGATGCAAGGGTGGTGACAGGGTGGGGGGGGGAAGGAAGGCTCTTGTTCAGGGCACACACCTGGCATGTGTGGTTCAGTTCACCTAAGTTGAATGGGATCCCACTGTAATTCTGGCTGTAAAATAGTGAGCAGGACGGCAGAGTCCCTGACCTCGGGAAGGTGTCATTCAAGTAGAAGGAGCAGACTTTTAAGCAATCAACCCACATAAAAATATAACAACAAACTGTGTCATACTTTATGAAAGAAAACTGCAGAGGGCTAAAAAGGTGTACCTCAGAGCGGGAGGGGGTGTCATGGAAAGTCATGAGACCCGAAAGGTAAAGAGAAGTGACCCATACAGGGTCAGGAAGAAGTATTCCAGTCAGAGAGCACAGGCAAAGGCCCCACAGCCAGAAGGAGCTTGTGTTTGAGGAGCTGAAAGAGGGACCATTAGGTAAGGGGGTAGGGGGAGCATACAAGAGGCAAGACTGCTGGCAGACCCGCATATGTGCCGTCTGAAGGAAGAATGTGGCTCTTATCTCCTCCTTGACTCCTGTCTGCCACATTTTCTAGGTACTTTATATTGTAGCAGGAAGCTGAAATTATTTGAGCAAATCAACAAGAAGCACTTAAGCTGCTTACTTACATAGGACAGCAGTTTAAAAATATCTCTGTTTGTGCACCGGATATTTCTTCAAAGGGTAGCTTGGTCTTTCAAGGATATTCTTTACTTCAGAGATGGAGTCTTCCTATATAACAAAAACAAATCCAGCAATTGCATTACTCATAATGTAATACAGATCAAGGATAGCTGGATGTGTAGTTTTGCATTTAAGAGGTCTATGAATCCCATATATGCCGTATATATTGTGTTCATGATACATGTGTGTATATAGATACTATTTCTTTTCTCCCCCTCCCTCCTTCCCTTTATCGCTCTTTCTTTCTTTCCTCTTCCTTCTTCTCTCCCAAGCCCCCTCCCTCTTCCCTTTCTTCCTTTTCTTCTTTTTACATTTTAAAGGGATTCCCTTACTTGAAAAAACTACGACGAATTAACAAGGCAAAGCAAATGACTTTACAGACAGGCCATAAAGTAATCCACGACGCTGGTGATGAGGGGAATCAATATTCATTTAAATAATTCATTTAAATGCCAGCATTTAAATAAGTCAAGATGACCAATTCAACTACATGGTATAGTTAAATCCAACCAGAGGGGGCACTGTCAACCTTCTATTTGAATTTTTTTGAACTGGTGACAGGTCACAGCTAATGGCTATACATCTGCAGTAGACAAAGTGCTGGGTTTATCTATCTATGGATCAGAAACACTCCCCTTACCCCCATAAAAGTCAAACAGTGAAAAACACCTTATTAACTTTGAGGAAAACTTTTTTCCATGTTGTGAGCTCATGCATACCACACATGTCCCTAGATTCTTCCCTGGACAGGGATTCCTGTCCAGAGCAGAAGGAAATGTGCTTCAGGCCAGTTACACTGTCTTCTCTAAGTTCTTTGACAGGACCACGCTCCCTCTTGCTGTAGGACCTCTGCTTGATGCGTGCTGTTCTCCAAAGTAGCTGCTACTCATCACTCAGATTGAAGCTCCACTGTCTCTTCCTCAGGGAAGCCTGCCCTGACTGCCAACCAAGTCCAATACTCCTTTTCATACACTCTCAAGATACCATGTAACCTCCTTGGTGAGCATCACAATTTTACATTTGTTTCTGTGGTTACCTGATTAATGTCTGTCTCCGCTGCTAGACTGAGACCCAGTTCCCATATTATTTTGTCAGCAAAGATCTAATTCCATCAGAAGCCCTGACCTTGCTTAGGTGTTGCTGAGATCTGTGGGACGTCAGACGACTGCAGACCCTTTCGTGGATCTTCTTCCACATGGACTGGGACCCAGGGTGGAACCTGCTCAACAGAGTAAACAGGGTGGAGTATTATGCAGCTGATAAAAAGGACACTTAGAGTACATAACAGTAAGTGTTGATATTTATAACTTAAAGGTGAGAAAAAAAAGCAGCAACATGCAAAACAGTGTGCATAGCATGGTTTCAATGTCTTTATTAAACCTAGGTATAGGAAAAGCACTGGGAATAAAAACAACCAAGATGTTAAAAGTGGTGTGTGTCAGGGTGTGTGACTCTTTTCTTCTTTGTACTTTACTGTGTATTTTAGATATTTCTCTAAAGAACAAATCCTGCTTTTACTTTTAAAACATGTAACCCCCAAATTTTTAATACAAAATTTAATCCCAACTGTTTTCTACCACGGGGTATTTTATGTGTCATTTACTTTAGGCCACCCAGACCCAAACTTAACCACAGATCTTTCAGTGTCTTTCAGTTCCTCAAACAGGCTGCATTTTCTCCCTTCCATAGGCACTTGCCAGCACTGCTCCCTCGGGTAGAATGCTGCCACCCCCAAGCCCCATCCCCACTCATGTTGAGTCCTATCCACTTTCAGAGCTCAATTCAGTTACTGATTTCTCAGGAAGATCCTTCCTGAGCCCCTTCCTGTAGAGCAGTGGTCCCCAACCTTTTTGGTACCAGGGACCGGTTTTGTGGAAGACACTTTTTGGCACCGGGGTGGGGCGGGGGGGAGTTCAGGCGGTAATGGGAGCGACGGGGAGCGGCAGATGAAGCTTCGCTTGCTCGCCCACCTCTCACCTCCTGCTGTGCGGCCCGGTTCCTAACATGCCACAGACTGGTACCAGTCCATGGCCCAGGGGCGTTGGGGACCCCTGCTGTAGAAAGAGTCGGCTTCCCTATTTCATGCACTTGGAATCCATTCACCCCTCATTCATGGCACTTCCCCCAGTGGACATTTTGTCATTATTTGGTTAATGTCCGTCTCTCCTCCTAGACTGAAATAGGGACTGAGCCTCTTGGGCTAATAGCTCATCTCAGAGCTTTGAATACAGTAGGAATTTAATACATATTTCTTGAGTGATTGAATTCATCCATTCATTCATTCATTTTGGGGAGGGAAGTGAGTACCAATTCTTAAGTTGAGGCAGAATTTGCAGTTTGATTATGAAAAGCACAGATATTGTTTTCTTAAAATGCCTAAAAATTTTAGCAATTTGGATAAAATCGTTCTCTTTAACTAATATACAGTAAACACTGGAAAGGACAGAAACATGTGAGAATCAATCCAGTTGTTGTTATGGCCACCACACTAATGAGTCCCTGTGCAGTTGCCCCTTTGCTCGGTTTGGGACCCACATCCAGGCCACCCATCCTGGCTCCCTGTAACGAGCATGTACACTCTGGTTTCCAGGGAGACAAGACCAAGAGAATGACTGGATCTACACAAATCCATTACCAACCCAGGAAAATGACTCACAGCAAACGAACGAATCACCTAAACCACTGCCCATGTTTAAGAAAAGGCCAGGCACATCATTTCTACACTCGTCTAAGAATTTTTAAGATGAAGGAATAGAAATATTTTGAAGCTATAAATAAAACTGGCATTTAAAAATAGCCACCAAATGGACACTGCAAATGTTTTTTCATTGGTCTTGAGTAACCAGTGCCAGAATTATCCGTACACTTGTTACCCTTACTATATACAATCAACACTATATTTGAAGTCCTCTGAGAATGATGAGTCAACAGGCAAGAGCAGTGCTCTGCCTTGATTATGGCCTTCTCCTTGTGCAGTGGGACGACTGCGGATGGATGCTGAATTGAGGATGGATGCTGAAGGGATGTGACTCTATCCGGACACTGGAGCTAGGGAACCGGCTTGAGAGTGTTTCTCCCACATTTGGGACTACCATTTCCCACGCTGCTAGTTAAAAGGGTTTTCCACTTCCTCCATTAAAACCTTGGGCTGATTCTCACTCCAAAACTTGCCTCCCATCTCATCCTTGCAAACTTGGCCCTTGCTGATTTCAGTATTAAGTCAGCAGAAACTCAAAAGGTATTTCTCATGCACTTCTGTGATCTGAGCAGAGGGAGACTGGTCCCAGTGGCTCATGTGAAAAGAACGGTGAGTGAGGCAGAGCCTAAGCACTGGTAGTGAAACTACGCCCCTTATGGTTGACTACCAGAAATTCTTCAGCTTGACTTACAGACGATAAGGAAGCAGCTTGTTAAAAAGTCCTCTTCTTACAAACTGCCTTTACTGATTAAGCTTGCTTTAGTTGTTTTTATTCTTTTTTCCTTTCTTTATTTGCATACCCTCCAAGCTTCACATAGCCTAGGGTAATATATCACAAGACTTCTTAACCGCCCCTATAGATAAAGCCTCTGACATCACAGGTTACTATAGTAATGGTGGGCTTAAGTTGTTTTACAAGAACGTGGAGTTGGATCCTGTCTAGTTCAAGCTGGCTAAGACTGGTTGGGATAACTAACCCTAAAACTGTGTCTGCACAGTTATCTGATGAACAATTTTTTGACTTCAGAGGGCCAAAAACTACACCCTCAGATCATGCTAAGTACCTCCATTTTTGAACATGCATCCCATGAAGAAGCATGTAACCCAGATATGCCTGGGCAAAGTACCGATTACTTCACCTTTTCTCTACCTCCAATCACATTTCCTCATGCCTAAGACCACCCTGCTTCTTTATCCCATAAATATCTCAAGCCCCTTGCCTTTGGGGAGGTGGATCTGAGACTTGTTCTCCCATCTCCTTACTTGGCTGCGTTGTGAATAAACTTTCTCTGCACTTCAGCATTTCGCTTGCTGTGCATAGGGCAAACCAACCTGGTTCGATAACAGTAACACTTAGTGTTCCAAGGGCTACCTCTGTAAGGTCAACGGGGAATGGATTCTTCCACAGGGGTTACACTGAGGTCAGTGGGGAATGGATTCTTCTCCAAGGATATAAAGGGATATCCTTTACTCAAAACAGCTGCCTTAAAAATATTATCTTCAGTGCCACTTCCCTGGAGGTTAAGGTGACAAGCTCTCCTGGATGCCTGGAACTAAGAGGTTTCCCACAGTGTAGGATTTTCAGCACTAAAACCAGGACAGTCTTGGGCAAACCAGATAGCCTTTGTGTGACCATGTTATACTTTGTCACCTTATTTACAAATTCATAGTTTGATTAGTTCCAAACTTACCAGTTTAGAGTGACTTTGGACAGAGAATTTGCTGACTCATCAGAGATAAATGATTAAAACTCTGGTCTGCAGCCAGAGTCATCATTCTACAGTCAACTGTGCTAATTCCTGTGAATGACTTGCAAAAGCTCCCCACTGCCTTCCAACTGAGCCCAAATTCCTTAGCTTGGTTTCCACAGTCCCCCTCAGACTCTCAGCCTTGGCACCCACTTTTCCCCAAGGCTGCTCTTTTAGAACCTGACAGCACCCCCTGCCTTCTCACCTCCCATCCCTCCCCTCCATTAACTATCACAATCCAATCCCCTCCCCTCTGGGCCCCCATGAAAATGCCACCTCCTCCATAAAACATTCCAGAGTACCTTCCTTCTCCTTTATAACCTGATAGCATTTGGTCTGTACTGTTCTCAAAGTTCTGCCTTGTAGAAAACTCTCTGTGTACATTTTTTTTTAACATCCTCTGCAAGTTCTCAGAGATCAGAAGAAATGTCTTAAATGTTAGCATTTCTATTCCAGGACTAGCAGGTTGACTATCAATCCTGTTTTCCTTCTGAGGCACTGTTTTTGTCCCTTGTGCCAGCAAGTATTTATTGAATGTCTACTAAGTGCCATGAATTGGTAACTGATTCTTCATGTGTCTTTTTTTTTAATTGAGGTATAATTGGTGAGGCACACTTTTAATCACAGAGATTCTACATTCCCCTCCACACACCCAGTACTAATCTCAAGGATTCTGACTCAATATGAGGCAATTCTTCAGTGAGCCAGAGTTGAGAATTACTGTCCTGCTGCATAAAGATACTCAGGAAAGACTGGTTGAATGAATGCATAAACCATCTAACAAATTTATTTAAAAAGAAACGAGGCCTTCCTAGATCTCCTTCCTAATGGAATTAACCTCCTCTTGCTCTGCCTTTCCCCTACATTTCGATTATACTTCTGTTAAGTGCACATCATAATCCATCTCACATTTAGTGACATGGGGGTATGCCTGCCACCCCGTCTAGTGTGTGAGCCACTGGGAAGCCAGGACGTGTCACGATCATATACACTGCACATAATAGGTTCTCAATAAATGGATGCTCAATTCAGTCCCTCAGAAAAGCTTGCTATGCTGATTATAAGGAGTTTGGGTGATGTACGAAAACAAGGCACATGGGCAAAATCCATGAGTTTCTTCCAGTTCTGGCAGCAAAGAAGCACTTTGGGCTGCAAGAGGATGGATCTTTGATCACTAAACCCCTTTTAAAGATGAGGAAACTAAGGTCTAAAAGGCTGAGTACTTGTGTGAGATCACATAGCACTTGGAGACAGGTGAGCAGAGCTCAAGTGTCCTGACTACCACCAGTTGAAGGTTCCTCCCCTTCTCTGTTTAAAATAAATTCTAAGTCTTTACATCTGGGGTAACCCCCCACCTGCTCTGTCCACCTGTTAAGCTGCAGGCTGGTAGAAAGAGAAGAAGCCAGAAGAGAAGGGAGACCAGGCCCAGAGACGGGTGTAAATGTGTCTCTCACCACCTGTCTCTGGGAGCCAAGGCCAATTTTTAAAAATCTATGTTGTGTTATTTTCTTCCAGTACAGTAACTAATCAAGGACTCACCATTACTTAGTAGATTTTATCAAAATATTTTACTTGGTTTCCTCAAGTCCATTTTAATATAAAGGTATTCTATCATTTCTGAAAAAAGTCTAAGAATGCATTGTCACTTTCTTATAATTCCTACTAAAATTTCAGTGCCACTTTTGTTCTGGGATATTTACTACAAGTCTCTTTGTTAGCAACTGTATTATTTTTATGTGGAGATTTCTTATTCTCATCACTAACAACGCAGAGAAAAGCAGACTGGCCTATCTTTTTTTTTTTTTTTTTTTTTT
>NW_006779719.1:145852-165636 GCF_000442215.2 Lipotes vexillifer
TTTTTGCAGTACGCGGGCCTCTCACTGTTGTGGCCTCTCCCGTTGCGGAGTACAGGCTCCAGACGCGCAGGCTCAGCGGCCATGGCTCACGGGTCCAGCTGCTCCGCGGCATGTGGGATCTTCCCGGACTGGGGCACGAACCCGTGTCCGCTGCATCGGCAGGCGGACTCTCAACCACTGCACCACCAGGGAAGCCCAGACTGGCCTATCTTTCATTCAAAACATCTATCTTAAAACTATTATCTTTTGTGCTACTTCACTGGAGTTGTGACCAACTGTCCTGGTTTGCCTGGGACCAAGAAGTTTCCCAGAATGCAGGATTGTCAGGGTTAAAATCAGGACAGTCTGGGGCAAACCGGATGGTTAGTCACATCAGCTGGGAGTGCAGTTTGGAAAATAAAGGTTCCTGCTCTCAATCTCTGGCCTGCCCTCCAGACATACGCAATTGTGGGTTTGTGTGTGTGTGTGTGTGTGTGTGTGTGTGTGTGTGTGTGTGTGTGACAATAATATAAACAAGCCAACAAACCATGTCTAGAAAAAGAGAAAGAAAATACACCCACATATTAATCATGCTTGTCTTTGGGTGGCAGGATTTTTTTTTTTCCACTCCTTTTCATTTTTCTCTAATTTCCAAACTTTCGATAGAGAGTTCTTTTATACTGGTGAAACCAAAAGCTTGAGTTCTAAAATTTATGACAGATAATAATGGATAGATAAATAGTACCTATGCCAAGTTAGCTGTCTCTCCCATTTTCAACAAGCATTCTGAGATATGCTTTCCAGGGTAAGAGAAAAGTCTCAATTCTTACTTTTGGGATTATTTTTCAAGAAATAATAATTTTTCCTGTCAAGGTATCCCCAGCTGAATATTCCTAAGGAAGCAAACTGATGAAGTGACCTGACTTTACTCCTGCCAGACCACAAGGCACTCTTCTAGCAAAGAGATGGGTGCTTGCTGCTGACCTTTCTCGGAGAAGGGGCTGATCCAGAAGAGGGCTGGGAGTTCTGGAGTGTTGGGAGGTGGCAAATGAAGTTCCCCAGTGGAAATCGGCTTCCGCTTGATGACTGTACCTGGCCAAGGGCTTTCCAAACTTACTTGAATCTAACGATAATGGTGATTCATTCCTTAAAACAATCCGTTCATCTGGCTCTTTGATAACCTGAGTGACAATGTGCATTAATCGTTAGTTGTAGTTTTTGCTTTGGTTTGCTTAATTTACAGCTGGGGGCCGGGTGGGACAGGGAAGAGAACTGGGGGCAAGATGATAGAATACCTGCCACAGGGATCTCCTGCAAATAAAAGAAGGGTGGGAGTAGAGAAGACTAGAGACAAAATGCTCAGCAGTGAAGGGCAAGGAAAAATAACCAAAATTCTGTACATTTGGCATATGTTCACAAGCCAAAATAAACTCATGCTCTGAGCTTTGGTTTGTGAGGACTGGAGATTATTGGGTTTGGGAAAGACATAATTTTTTAGACGAAATATTTAACTGCTACAGCAAAGGAAGCTCAGTGTACTCCATTTTCGTTGCATATATCCATTCTCATGTTGTAACATGGAAGTCTGCACCTTCACCTGAATAAACCAATCAAACTTTAAGAACAAGTGATTTACCATCTCATATACAAAGGTACTCGATTAGAGAAAAAGTAATGAAAATCCCTACTGATAAAGTAGATATTGGGCCTACATACACCCTCACTGGTGATTCATCCTACAAATGAAAAGAGTTTATGTGAGGGGAATAAACCAACTAAAGCAAAGTAACTCAAGTTAAACTACAGGAATTCCATAAGCAGCATTAGCTAGAAATATACTTTCCACCGCTCATGGGAGAAAGCACAATAATTGACATTAGATAGCTGGAAATAAATCAGTTTACAAATGCTACTTCTAAAATTACCTTTACATTAGCTGCAAGGCTGTCAAGAGAAGAAGCTAGAAGAAAGAGGAACAGGTGTTTCAATGACTCATTATTACCAGTTACCCCTAAAGCTGCTGTTACATTTATTCCACAGCAGTACAAAAATATTACACAATGAATGAATTATCAGAGAACTTAAGTGCTCCCTTGTAAATTATACCATCACCTTTAAGTCTTCCTGAAGTCACAGCAATTTATCTATTAGTTTTACTGTCCTCTTGAGGTCAACAATGAGGTTATATTAATGACAGCATGTATGGATACAGGAAGAGTAAACGGGGGTCTAAAGTGAAGCAATAAGTTCAGTAGCCCTTGGGCAGCCTGGAAAACTCTTATTTGCCCAGGTGCCCAGGGCCTAAAAGAAAGCCATTTGGCTCAATGTAAAATTCATACCCTCTACCTCTTCTGGCATTCCCTTTATATTTGGTTTACATAAAATCCTACTTATGCAGAAACTCTTGAGTGTACTTGTCCAAGGTAGATACAAAAATGAATACATAAGAGCTTGGAAAAACAACACAGCAAAAGTGTAAATCATTATGATTACCCAAGTAATCATAATAAGTAAATAGACCTAATGCCAGAGAATGGTAAGAATTACTAGAAGTAATAAATACACACAGATAAAACCAAGAATAAATGGGATTTTTCCAGGTTGAAAAAAAAATGCTTTTGAAATGAGTATTTGCAAGACTATGCTAAGGCCACCATGGCTTCCCCCAGCATGACTGGGGCTTAGGCAGTGACAAGGGACTGCTGATTCCCCAATGCCACTGACAATAAGAAGAAACATATAAAAAGGGATTTTTTTAAAGCATGCTAATTGTCATATCCTCTGGGCATGCATATATGTGTGTGGGCATCTTGTCCCAGAAGCTCTCTTCCACCCAACTCCCAGCTGAGCAGGGAATTGGTAATGCTAAGCCCCTTTTCAGCTATAACCATAAACCTGCCCTGTTGCCTAGGAACCCCCTTGCTACTGATTTTTGAAAACTCCCTTTCATGGGGAGTTTGCCCTTGTTTCCTAGCTTCTCAAAGTGTAGTCCATGGACCAGCTGCATCAGTATCACCTGGAATCTTGTTAGAAAAGAGGGATTCCAGGCCCCACCCCAGCCTTAGGGAATCAGAATCTGCACTTTGACAAGGTCCCCAGGTGATTCACACTGAAGTTTGAGAAGCACTGCTTTATTCTACCTTAGGCCTGAATGAGTGAGCTGACAGGTGACCTAAGGAAAAGTCTGGCTTGGAAGCTACAGGGATTCCAAGGATCTGAGCCCCGAGGTCTGAACGTCTTCTCTAAATGTAAGTATGCCAAAAACTTGGTGTGTGACCTGTACACACTCTGTAACCTCTCTGGAACCTTAGTTCTCCACCTGCCAGGATTAAGAAAGACAAAGGCTGAGACCAATGTGATATATGAGTCCCATTGTAATTGAGCTAGCATTAAGCCCAACTGTCCTCCCTGGGAAAGGACATTTCCTGTTGCTTGATTTCACAGTAATGGGGAAGACAGTGCTGCTTTAATGGGCTACATGGGTGATTTTCAATCCAAAGGACTTAAATGTCAGAGGTGATGAAGCACTTTCTGCTTCAAACCCTGTCTTCTGTCCTTGGTTTGCTGCTGTAGAACAGTCACAGTGATTCAAGGACACCGGCTTGAGTTACCACAAGAGAATGTGCAGCCCCTTAAAAGTATAAACCTTTCAGCCTAAGATAGGAAACCCTGTTGTCAGGGATGGTACAGGTCCAGTCTCACCAAGAGTCAAGAGAATGGGCCACCACCATCCCTTTCTAGCCTAAGAATTTTTATTAATTCAGGAATGGTTGAAATTCACTGCCCTGACCTTCAGTATTGACATGGTTCATTTATTTCAATCATAAAGTAAAGGCCTCCCAGGGAGGCCTTAACCCAATGCCTCTCAGTGTGATCCAGGGGCCTCCCCATGGGTCCCTAAGACCTTTCAGGAGCTCTGCAAGATCAAAACTGTTCTCCTAATAATATTAATCTCTTTTTCACTCTCTTTCTCTCACAACTGTATAATGGAGTTTTCCAAAAGCTACATGATATGTCACGATGTCACCACTCTGATGGCTAATGGAATGTGTGCTTGTATATTCTTGTATTTTACAAATTTCTCAGTTTTAATTTCTAACACTAAATATTGATAGATATCACCTGCATATACGAAGTTCATTGGGGTCTTCAATAATACTTAATGCAAAAGGGTACTGAAATCTAAACATTTGAGATCCCCTGCCTTAACCTCACTGCTTCAGACAAATTGCCTCTCCTCCTTGCTGACATGGAATCTTGTAAAATAAGTGTTGCATCTCCTGATCTCCAACAATCCCCTGCTACTTCCTATCCAGAGAAATGGAGAGTCCTATATGTTAGCTATCAGTGGTGCCTTAGCAAGAAGATTCCACCAGGACAAGATGCTCCCTGCTTTTCCAGCCCAGCCAGGGAACAACCACAACCAGAGCACGCTCAGTGGTCACACTACTCAGAGCAGTCTCCTTCAACAGCTAGGGGAACTCTGAAACAGCTTCTCAGCTGACTCTGCTCATGGGAACTCCCTCCCTGGAAACTCCACAGCGGGAGGGCACCTGAGAATTAAGCCTTGAATTTCCAGAGAAACATGTGATTCCTCAGAATGAAAGAAGACTTAGAGGTAGGTAGGATGCATTCGTTCCCATGGGGAAACTGTATAGGAATAACAAGAAACTCAAGTACCTCTTCTCACTGGAAATGGAAAGTTTGAAAAGTCAGATTTTCTTCTAGACTTCTGGGAATGATGCTCTGAACTGTTCTCACCAAAGGGCTTTGCACTGTCCACCTGAAAGGAAAGGAAAGGAATGAGACTTGAACCCACTGTAGCTTGTATTACCCTCTCCTCGTTACCTGTAATGCCTTTCTCCCCGTCAGTCACAGTCACGCAGGTGAAAAAAAGAGGTTGGGAACAGATTAAATCACAGTCTCCAAGTATATAAAATGTTATACCCAATAGGGAAACCTGTCTGTCCCTACCTTCACTGAGGTTAGAACACGAAGACATGGCCTAGCACTAGGCACAAATCATATTCTAACCACTGGTAAGGCTCCAGCCCAGAAAACAGCAAGTGACATTTATTTCACATTCTTTTAGAACCAGACAGAGTTTCATGTTCCTAAACAGTCTGAGCAGTACTGGTCTAGGTGTGGTCCTCCCTGAAGACAAGGGATTTTCACAAGGTGACATTTCAGCCTTTCACATCCCCTTCCAGTCTGAGTGTCTATATTCTTGAAAAAAAGAACAGGGGTGACTGTATTATTTTACTTAAGGTAACCGTATTTTCCTACACTTGCCAACATGATCTGCCAACATGTCAAAATACTTGAAATAGAGACTCTTCCAGAATACGTATGACATAGAGTTGCTGGAGTTTCTTTGTAACATTGTTTATTTCTGTTTTTATTTTAAATTCAAGAAAGCATGTTATAATATTACTCTTCAATCTACTTCAAGAAATACTTTGATTAGAATTTACAATCTTGACAATATCAGGTCCTCTACATTTTAATGCTGCTACTTAAACTTCAGATATCATCAGGAAATCTGGCTAAATAAAAGAGCACTTAGGAAAGAGCTTGGCACATTAGTAAAGACTGTATAAGAATTTGTGAAATAAAAGTATCAAGCAAGTTTTAATTCCCTAAGAAAACTTCCAAGATTTTAAGCTTATTTAGCCCATAATGGCATACACTAAAGTTGTATTTTATAAAAACTTATGTCAAATGATATAAATCAGACTCAGTAAACTCAAGTCAACAATATTTGTGTGAAGCCACGTTAAAAAAGTGGTTGCTAGATTTTGCCAGACATTTTTACCCAGGCCACCATGAAGAAAACAGCTATCCTATACTTTCTAGCCAAACAACATCTCTGTTCTACCTAAAAACCAACTCTATATCAGTCATCTGAAAAGCACCTTGCCTTTGAGATTTACCACGCTTCATTTCTTGTGTCTAATGCACAAACATCATCATTAAGTCAAATTATCAACTTGACAATAATATCAATAGTTAACATTCTGAAGAATAAGTCATGAACTAGAATGTGGAATGGTGTTCATGAAAAATATGAACTAATACTGGAAGTGTTTTTAATGTAATATTAACTGTAAATATCAAGAAACAAATCTGTATATACAGTATAATTACAACTTTGTGGGAAAAACTAAGGCATTATGAATACCAAAAAAATGCAAAAGGAAATGTATCAAATTAAACAATGATTTTATTATTCTGGTGAACCTGTGTCTTGAACTCTTGAACTCTTCTACATTTTCCTTTAATTTTACAGTAGTCAAAAAATCTTGAGACTATGAGAACAAGTGTGATTAAATTTGCCTACTATTTCCTGAGGGCTAGATATAAGATAACTTTAATTAAGGGCTCTGACTGTGGCACATCATTGCATCTTCCTGCAGACATATGTTTCCTGATCTTAAAAGTGTGGCCATTAAGCAACAACCTCACTAAGAAAATTCAAACCAGTTTTCTTAAAACAGATGAGGCTTTGGTTTCAGATTGGTACAGAGTATATGCCAGCCTTTGATATGCATCTTCTCCCACTGACATTTCATTGATTTTTCTGGACAGTGGCAGGTTATCATATGTAGATAACACTCTTAATAATTTTCAGAAATTAAAAATAGGGATGGCAGACATTTACTAAGCAAGTCTTCTGCATAAGACATCTTTCCTGACAATGACTCTAGGAAGTGAACATAATTTAATCATAGCTGTCATTCAATTTGAATTTCCTCTATTTATTTACTTACCCATTTGTTTTCATGGTCCAACCTTCCTTTATTCCACCCTCATTCACACCCTCACCATTCCAAAGGACTTTGAAAAATAATTTTAGGCTCACATGTCTTACTACAAATGGAGGTTTGCTTTCTCCAGGTATTTTGAAACTATCTCCAAGATTCAGTTGAGCTAGCTGGTCCTGAAAGAAATGCCTGGTGAAATATGGAGAGGGCGGCCGGGACTGCATGCCTTGGGGCAGTCTGTCGAGATTACTCTCCCTTGGTTTCATCTTTATACTACTTAAGGGGAATTTTGGTCCATTTGATGTGGATAAAGGCCTTCGTGACTTACATCTTTCTTCCTGAAAACCCAAAAAAGAAACAATATTTTTAAAGAAAAGTCAATCAGAATATAACTGTGTTTAATTGAACTTTAACTAAGGTAGAAGATTGAACATCTCAGATTTATAAAACATGAACTTAAGGAAGGGCATTTAAAAATTTTTCTTCAGGTCAGGTTAGTATCACTAGTATATTTCAACTATTAGCACTGAGATTTATTTGCATTATGAGAAAGTTGGAAACCCCACCCACCCCATCATAGACAGATGACTGATAGATGTAGAAATATAGTGAGAGAGAGAGAGAGAGAGAGAGAGAGAGAGAGAGAGAGAGAGAGAGAGAGTGTTTGGGGTCCTCTTCCGAGAGAGAGAGAGAGAGAGAGAGAGAGAGAGAGAGAGAGAGAATTTGGCGTAAACTTGGGTCCAGCAATTTCACTTCAAGGAATTTATTATAAGGAAATAATTATGGCTATATGTATAGCTGCAGAAATTCTTAGAACACTTCAAAAATTAGAAACCAACTATATTGGTGAGTAAGCACTTTCCTTTCCGCTCCAAACCCACCTTTCTACACTCAGCTTTATGATACTGGACCTGGCACTCTGCAAACCCCCTTCGGCTTTTCCAGCTGTTCTGTTAGGCTCCACCACTAGAGGGCGCTAGAGGGAGACCGTAAGACTAGAGGAGGAGGAAGGGCCCAGGGACTTCCAGTTTTGCATTCTGTTCTTGTCAGCATCACCCCAGCAACCATTCTTCACCTTGACAGCAGCAAATGGCCCCAGTTTAGTTTTTTCCTACCATAATCCAAAACTGGCCTCACAGCACCAGATGGCCAGAGCCCCTTGCTCAGAGATTTGAGTCTAGCCCCACAGGATCCTTCCTCCAAGCTCCTGGGACAGCAGCAATGAGCAGGGTCCCTCCTTAGAGGTTTGAGTCCCAGCACATCAGAGTCTCCCCTCTGAAATCATGAGGAAACACCCGGGAGAGCAGCCCCTCCCCACATGTCTGGGTGCCCTTTCTATGGGGTTTCTTCCTCCAATTTCTATGTTCTTGATGACCCAACCTCTTCCCTTTGTTCCCCCAACGCTAGAGGTGGAAGCTGCTTCCTGTAGTTACTATCTCCATCACTTCAGTGTTCACTCAGTGTTTCAGTCCTCCAACCCTCGTTTATCCCTCTTTTTTTTTTTTTTTTTACATTAAATCTTTCTGTTAAAGTAACAGGTATGGTTTTTTTTTTCCAGACTGGACCCTGACTAATATATCAGCTTAGTATCCAACAACAGAAAAATGAATTGCCAAAAATTATGGTACTTCTGTACAATGGCATAGTATGAAGCCATGAAAAATTGCCTGGCTTAAGCATACTTAAGGACATGAGAACACGTTCATGACATTCAAAGTGAAAATATGATATGAAATAATATGCAGTGTAGTATGATCCTAATCTTCTAAAATTAAAACAATATGTGTATGTGTGTGTGTGTACAGAAGAATATATTCAAAAAAGTAGTCATGCTCATCTCTAGATAGTAAGAATAACAGGTAATTTTTATTTTTATTTTGTCCTTTTTTCTTATCTGTATTTTCTAATTGTATAAAATAAATGGGATAGTTGTGTTATAGGAAAACAATGAAAACTATTATTTTTAAAAGTTAACACTTAAAAAAGTTAATATAGGAAGACCTATATTAGGAGATTAAAACAAGATTAAAATGGTGGAGTGGAAGAAAAAGAATAATGAACTGAAAGATCACTGTGCACACTTAAACAGATTGGAGAAAACAGTGGGTAAATAAGGAGAGACTAAAAAGCAGCTATTACCTTCCTGAAAATTAACCACTGGCTTCCCATTTATGAGTTATGGTGCCCAGGGGACCAATGGACTTGCACAGATTAGTGACCCTTCTCATTCAGTACCTCTTAACCGAAAGCCCACATTTTCAAGGTATTTTCTAGGACTCCAGGTGAGGTCTACAAACTATATTCTTTAACTCTCTATATCATTTTAGAAACGATTTTACATGGTTGCAAAATTATGGACAATAAGGTAAAACAAAAACAGAAAGAAATCAGGGTGAAGGGGAAATTAGGGCTGAACAAGAGAGTAAAATGAAGGTAGTGCTCATGGATGCCCCAAGACCCTCACTGTTTACCAAAGGTGGCCCACAAATACAACTCTGAGCTTCAGCCTCAGCACAGGAAAGAAGGAAACACTACTGTTGATAAAATCAAGAGTAAAAGTCATGGAACAACAACAAAAGCTAACTAAACGACACATCAAGCTTGTGATCGTAGCTTCTGGGTCATTCTGTTCCACCAATTATGCCATGATGAATACATGCCAAACATACTCTAATGTGACAGGCTGAACAAACAGTTTGACTATGGAAATTCAAACCTAGCAATAAGTCTCCAGGTTTCTGTTTGTCCAGTTGCATCTAAACTTGGTAAACAGAGTTTAGGCTGAAATTCTTTAAATTTGTGGAGAAAATTTCTAACACTTCTATCACTGGCTTCTCGATTATACTTACAAGAAATCTGTTTCTATGCAGAAACACATGTTCTCTGATGGCTGTCCTCGTAGAAAACTCTATTTTGGGAGCAATGCCCTGAAAATAGAACAGCATAAAAGAAACAAATAAAATGGAAAGAGGGTCTTTGCCCATCCTATCCTAACTTGAAATCATCTGAGAACCTAAATGCTCTTTTGTGTAGTTGGCATAATCTACACACATTATCTAAAATACATACATAATGAATATATATACAGTGAAATATTATTCAGCCTTTAAAAAGAAGAAGATCCTGCCACTTGTGACAACACAGAAGAAACCAGAGGACCCTATACTAAGTGAAATAAACCAGACACAGAAAGGCAAATACTGCATGTCTCACTTATATGTGGAATCTGAAACAAACTCATAGAAACAGCTAATAGAAAGCTGGTTGCCAGGAGCTGGAGGATGGGGGAAATGGGGAGATGTTAGTCAGAGGGTACAAAGTTTCAGTTAGGCAAGATGAACATATTCTAGAAGTGGAATGTACAGCAATGTGACAACAGTTAACAATACCATATTTTATATTTGAAATCTTCTAAAAGGGTGGATGTTAAGTATTTTCACCACAAAAAAGAAAAGAAACAACAGTTTACAATGTTAAATGATGGATATGTTAATTAGCTTGATTGTGGGAATTCCCTGGCAGTCCAGTGGTTAGGACTTGGCACTTTCACTGTCAGGGCCCAGGTTCCATCCCTGGTCAGAGAACTAAGATCCCACAAGCCACACAGCACGGCCAAAAAAAAAAAAAATTAGCTTGATTGCGGCAATTATTTTACAATGTATATACAAAAATAAAGTTGTATACCTTAAATATATACAGGTTTTGTCAATTATACACCAACAAAGCTGAAAATAAAATAAAATACATACATAATAAGAATAGCTAAACACATATAATACTACATATTATGTGCCAGAGCCCAACCAAAGGGCTTTGCATATATTAACTCATCTAACCCTCACAACAACTCTGTGAGGTTGGTCCCAGTAGTATCTCCACTTTGCAGATGAGTGAGCTAAGGTACAGAGAATTTAAGCAACTTGTCCAGCTAGTACTGGCAGAGCTGGTAATTGAATCCAGGCATTGCAACTTGTGTCCCCACAGTTAGCTACTCTATTTAAAACACTGGACCATGGAACTGAATGAGATTACCTAGGGGAAGGGATGGATAGAAGTTCTCCTTCCCTACCTACCTGCTTTAAAAACATGCTTTATATCTCATACAAAATATTTATTCTCATTTCCAAACTCTTCATTTTGTTTCATTGATCAATACTTCTTTTTCTGCTCGGTACCATCCTATCTAAAACATTGTGATACATATATATATATATATATATATACACACATACATACACATATATATACATACACATACATATACCCTATCCTACTTAATTCTCATAGTGCTATAAGGAAAGTACAATTATTAACGTCAACCCACTTTATAAATGATAAAACTGAGAACTGGACAAAAACCTGAAACAACTCTAATGTTCTTCATAGGTGAATAAACTATGGTATATCTATATAATGGAATCTACTCAGTAATAACAAGGAACAAGTTACTGATACACACAACTACATGGATGAATCTTAAAAACATTGTTCTAAGTGAAAGAAGCCAGTCTTGAGTGGTTACAGACTATATGATTCCATTTACGTGACATTCTCAAGAGAAAACAAAGTTTTAATGACGGAGAACAGATTAGTGGATTATGGCGGAGGATGTGTCTATAAAGAGAGAGCATGAGGGAGATTTGGGGAGTGATGGAACTGTTCTGAATCCTGATTATGATGGTGGTTTCACAAATCTATACATGTGTTAAATTCATAGAACTGTGTATCAAAAAAAGTCAATTTTACTGTACACTTAAAAAATACAATTATTTTTCTTTAAAAAAAACAGGCAGAAAGAGATATTAAGCAATTTTCCCAAGGTCACATGTCTTGTAAACGTCAAAACAGGAATAGGACTTGGAGCTGAATTACACTGTCTCCAATTGACCCCATCCAGTCACCTGCAGCCCCTCTGAACATGACCCTTTGCTCTCCTCTCCCCCAGAGAACACCGCCTGGCCAGGTACCCCTTTGTTCTGGGGGCACTTTCCCTTTCTTCTTGTTGACCATCCAAATCCTACCTGTCTCTTGAAGCCTGGCCTCACCCTCTCCCCTCCAGGCACACCCACAGTGACTTCTCCCTCCAGTTGCTAACAGCTCATTTCACTTATATAACATACTCCAAGTACTTGCAAGAAGAATTTGCATCGGCCGAAGCCCTAGAGGGAAAAGAAACCAACATGCACTGCATGTTTAGACAGGTACCAGGTGCTCCTAGAGGCTTTCACATGTGCGATCTCATTTAATCCTTATACAACCTGTGTAGTCGACAATTATATCCCACTGTAAATGTGAGGGAACAGGCTTGAAGAGGTTAGTCTGTCCAATGTCACACAGCTGGGGATCAGTAGAGCCAAGAGTTGAAACTCTGTTGGACAGCAAAACCCATCCTCTTTCCATTACCTCATGCTACCTCTCAGGGGGCTTCATGGATGAACTAGTCAGCTCGATTCCTGTGCATTCATTCATTCCGATGCACATTCAGTCCTGTACATTCATCTTGTCTACAGAACAGGCCCTCACAGGCACAACCTACCTCCTCAGCTCCCCCTCCTCTTTTTTTCTTTTTTTTGCCTCTAGAATGCACAGTACACCCATAAGAGTGTTAGGCCCCGACTGGTGACTCAAGATTTCTGGGCTTATAAACACAAGAGCCCAGTTGCTGCACAGAGTTGAATAATTGGGGCGGGGCGGGGCGCAGGGAGGTGGCGTTTCATAAAGAATGCACAATAACATGGCCGGCACAGCCTCACCTCCAGTTATCAAGACTGCCCCCATGAAGAAGAGGGTGGGGGAAGGGGAGTTTCGGGGTCTGCAGCACCACTGGTGGAAATCCAAAATCTCATGGGTGAGCAAAGCCCCAGGTCCCCAGTGGCCCAGCTGCCTGAGCCTGAACAAGTTATCTCTTAAGCCACAGACTGGTGTAGTCTTCTTAATGCCTCATGGAGAAGTAGTATTAACCCTTGAATGACAGTTTAATAAAATATAACAGCTCACATTTATTGTGCACTTAACTATACACCAGATATTATGCTAAAGACTATACATATATTACCTCATTTAACTCTCCTAATAACCCTATAAGGGAAGAACTATTACCAGTCCCATTTTACAGATGAAGAAACTAAGGTACATGGAGATTAAGTAATTTACCCAAAATCACACAGTCATTCAGTGACAAAACTGGGCTTGAACCCAGACCACCTGAGTCCACACGTAACCGCTATTCATGCAGCTCCATTTTGCCTGGAGAAGGGGAAAAGGGTCCCCTACCAGTAAGGAATCCACAGCCTGTAACACCAACTTGTTCACCTATTTGACCTCCACTCCTGGCAGTGACTTCCAGACAATACAGAGGAAGGTATTTTTCATAGAAGTACTGATTTTAGCATAACAGTTTAGAGCTGAAATTTATAGGCTCTATCTTGTGCAATCCCCTCAGCAATGGGATGGTGGTGATGATGGTTAGGTCAATAAATGTATTTAACAGTAGGATTTTCCTAGAATCACTGCACTAAAGAAAAATGGAAATTATTAACTAAAAATTAATAATTAAAAAGTAATATTGTTTCCACTTAATTTACAAATTCAGCCTTTACCTAACAAAAAAACAGATTATATTCCCCTCCTCAGAATTCTTGACCTCAGCAGGAAAAGGAGGCAAAAAAGGCTGTTAGCATAACAAGTGAAATGAAATAAAATATGGAATACAAAGAAAAAGTCACATTTTATTGGAGGAAATAAATCTAATTCTTAATGAACTAAGAAGAGAAAATAAACGAAGTGAATGATTTGCCTGACCCGCACATGTCATTTATTCTCATATCCTACAACATTAATGAAAAGAAACTGGACCCTGGGCTGAAATAAACCTGAGAGAATTAGCATCATGCAGTGACCGAGTGCAAACTTCGAAGCCCGACAGGCCAGCATGAGAATCCCTGCTCCGTTGCTCACCAGGTCTGTGACTCTGAGTACCTTTGATAAATTCTCCATGCCAGCTTCCCCATGCCTAAGATGAGGAAAATAATAGTAGCCACCTTGCAGGGTTAAGGAGGATTGAACAAGATCATCCATGTAAGGAGCTCAGCACAGTGCCTGGCATCTAGTGAGCATGCAATGAATGTCAGCTATTAGTAAAGCTTCAGCAATTGGTTTTATTTTGCTTTATAGAACATAGAGAAATTGAGCTCCTCTATCTTTTTACAAATTGTTTAAAATATACTTTCATTAACTTCATTGTAAGAATTGATACTTTACCTCTAATACATGAAGATGTTTCCCTGCAGTTTTAAAGCTCTTTCACTTATGATTACCTGCATTTATGAATAACTACAAACACAACTTCCGTAGGTTCTTCTCCCTACTTATGCCCATAAAGTTAAACAAAGATAACATTTGGGAAAATATGAGAAAGTGTATTTCTTCTTGTCTTGATACTTAGCTGGATACCAGCCCAGTGTTGGTAGATAGATTTAATAGAAAACTTGGGCAAACCAAAGTTAGTATAAAGAGTATCTCCCACCTAATTCTCACTAGTTTTTATCCCTTTTTGCTTCTAAAGAGCAAAATCCCAATAACTCAACATAATAAAGACGAGCATCTCACAAGTACCATGGGTATAAAGTGATACACAAAGAACATCTCTGAGAAAAAAAAAAATGATGTCAGTGATATTCACCAAACCTTCAAAGATTATTGGAGGACTTAAAGTTATGCTCATTAGGAATTCAGATTAGGAGAACTTTTGATGAATGCTTGCTGTTTGAAGTATTAGAACTAGAAGTCCTGTCATCATAAACATCCTAGAAACAGGGGTCCTGCATGTTATGTATTCTGCACAGTACTCTCAACAAAATGGAGACAATAACACTTTATTAAATTATAATAATGGTGATTCATGGGGCAGTAACAGAAAAGTTGAGTATTAAGTATGCTTTTTATAATTCACAAGGATGTGGCCCTTAAAACAGAGGTCATCCAAGTGACATAAAAGTAAAGAAAATTGTCAGAGTTTCTGCAGTGTTAAAAATCATCCTAGATAACATCAAAATGAATATTTTTAATTTGGGTTCAGATAATTCCCCCCAAACAGTTAGATAATCAACTAACTAACTGCTGTATCTTTTAAGATCCTTCAATAATATCAGTCTGTGAACCTCTGACAGTTTCCCCTCCACTAAGTAGAGACCATAATATCTGCCTTGGCTGACTTAAGAACTGTTACGAGGAAAATAAGATCTCACATGAAAAAAACCAAGCACAAAATAAATGAGAGGTAGCATTATTACTATCACTATTTTACTATTATTATTACTAAAACAATAGCTATGATTAAATAAACTGATATTAAATCTTTCAGTCTGCATTAAGAGGAGATGAAAAAACAGACACAGAAAACAAATTTATGGTTACCAGAGGGGAAAGGGGGTGGGGGAGGGATAAATTAGGAGTTTGGGATTAGCAGATACAAACTGCTACATATAGAATAGATAAACAACAAGGTCCTACTATATATAGCACAGGGAACTATATTCAATATCCTGTAATAGGGACTTCCCTGGTGGCACAGTGGTTAAGACTGCCTGCCAGTGCAGGGGACACGGGTTCGAGCCCTGGTCCGGGAAGATCCCACATGCTGCAGAGCAACTAAGACCGTGCGCCACAACTACTGAGCCTGTGTTCTAGAGCCCGCGAGCCACAACTACTGAGCCCACGTGCCACAACTACCGAAGCCTGTGTGCCTAGAGCCTGTGCTCTGCAACAAGAGAAGCCACCGCAATGAGAAGCACACACACCGCCATGAAGAGTAGCCCCCGCTCACCGCCAAGTAGAGAAAGCCTATGTGCAGCAACAAAGACCCAACCCAGCAGATAATAAATAAAAGTAATTAATTCAAAAAAATCTTGTAATAAACCATAATGGAAAAGAATCTGAAAAAGAATATATATAAATAATAACACATTATTATATATATAATATATATAAATAATAACATATTATATATAATATATATAAAACTGAATAATTATAGATATATTATATATAAAACAATCACTTTGCTATACACAGAAACTAACACAACATTGTAAATCAACTATATTTCAATAAAAAAATTTAAAATTAAAAAAAGAGGTGAAAGAAGCAACCTTTTTATAACTATGTGATGGTGTGAATATGGCAGTGACTTAGAATGGTTAGATAAGACTCCCACACCTCATGTCTGTCAGACCTCCATGGCTTACGTTATACAAGGATAAAAATCTGAACCAGTGGAAGACTTCTGTGCGTGGATTCTGCAAATTCCTTTTTCTAAAGTCTAAGTTCCCTATTTAACAGAAGAAGACTATGTAATGCTTAACTCTTTCGGAAAACCTTGGTGATCTCTTCTGAGTGGCTGCAGTGAATTAAGACATGGGCAGGGGCTTCCCTGGTGGCGCAGTGGTTGAGAGTCCGCCTGCCGATGCAGGGGACACGGGTTTGTGCCGCGGTCCGGCAAGATCCCACATGCCACGGAGCGGCTGGGCCCGTGAGCCATGGCCGCTGAGCCTGCGCGTCCAGAGCCTGTGCTCCGCAACGGGAGAGGCCACAACAGTGAGAGGGAAAAAAAAAAAAAAAGACATGGGCAGCTGATGATTAATACTTGTGTGATCCAGTTAATAACTTGGAGCCATGAGAAGCACAAAACTAAACTGGTTTGGCTGCTCCCACCCTTGTAGCAGTAGCAGTAGGAGCAAGGTAGGCTTGGCCATGACCAGAAGGGATGTATGCGTGTGTATGAATGTGCCTGCTCACTGGTCTGCAGTCACAAAGTGACGTCCTTAAGTATGCGAGGTCCCACAGCCTGAGACCTAGCCACATTTCAGAGGGTGAAGGTGAGCTGTGCCATTTGCTTTTTTTTTTCATGGTAAATTGAAATTTATTACTGGGAATGGTGGAATGGGTTAGTAAGTATAATTGAACTATACAGAGTGGTCGTTAAGCCTGGAGATAATAGACAATTGTAGTGAAAAGTCATATCAACAAGCCATTTATTACGTATATCTCTGTTCCCAGGCCTTTATGGCCATCTGTATATTTCCGTAATTTGAATGCTCATTAATAGTGAGGGAGAACACTGACCAGAGCTTTATCTCATTCTTGTTGACTTCTTGGGTGTAGTTGTGGCACAGGGGTGAACTTGCCAAAACATGGGTATTCCAAGGAAAGGATACGGGGCTGGAGATAACCACAGTCTTGGCAATCTTTTCCCCAGTAACCAGGGGTGGTTGAACTTAATTTTGAACTTTAAAATAATTTTTTTCTACTTAAGACCTTTTATATAATGAAAAATGCCTTGATCTGTACTCTTATAAATGGTGCTAAAACATGGTACTCCTACAGGAACCAGGGCAATCCACAGTAATGTTGATTACTTCGAGTATTTCGATGTGGGAAGAAAGCCAAAATGAATGTATTTAATGGAAAAAAAAAGACTCCCACATCTCAGATCAATAGTGGGAATCAGTATCATTTATTATTTTTAGTGGGGCATCTAATCAGGGCTGCTGAAGAGAACATCAGGACCACTAAGCAAGATAAAGTGATCTGCCCACAACCTGGTCCTGTCAGGAATAAAATGTTCAGGTCCCAAGAATTCCTCTCCCAACAGAAGCCCAGCTGGGCACAGATCACTTACCGGAAAACCTTCAACTGTCTTCATGAGCACCTCCCTACACATCCCAGGATGCGAAGGTGTCAGCCTGGGTTCAGGGAAGAGAAAGTTCCGTGTGTTTTCTTCATAGTAGGCCAACTCTTCCCACGCTAGAAACAAAGGAAAAAAGGCATAAGTAGATTTATGTTCTGAAAATGATGTATCTACATCCCTGAGTTCAACAAAATAAAAGCTTAGATAAGTGATGGCAGAGACGGCACTCAGATAAAAATAGACATTTTGATCACAGCACCTGTTATTCAAGAGGCAACGACTTCTACTACTTTTTGTCTCATGCATAATTTTTAAAAGCCTTCCCAAGTCGCTGCAGAGAAAAAAACTATCTAAAGAGTTGCTCCACAAAATAGAACAAAAGGGAAAATCTTTCCATCCATCTCTTTCCATCCAACATTGACAAATGTTTTCTAAGGAGACAAATGTTTTCTAAGGACATACCGTGGGCCAGGTCCTAGGGATAGAACAGGCAGACAATGCCCTGTTCACTCAAAGGTTACAGTGTAGACTAGGGTTCCATGTGTTCTGTGATGTAGGAATGTCAGCATCCCAATGGCTCAGAGAACAGCCAGAGCTGCGGTTCTCAGCAGTACTGGTAACAAACCCAGGGACATTTTGGAAATTTGTGGAGAAATTTCACAGGCAGGAACCAAAGTTCAAGGTATCCTGCAATGCTCAAGACATTCCTGCACGACTTTTTAACATCCTACCAGACATTCTTTCAGGCAAGAAAACTTTTTATAGTTATCTGAGCCTGGAATCTGTTACATATAAACACAAAGCATTTTTTTGTACAACTTAAAAATACACTGAATTTTCAGGAATACAGGTACCAGGTAAATTAAGGAACAATTGTACTTTGATTTGTTTGGATATTTACCAAGAACCTTTTGGCATTTTGAAAATCATATCACATCCAAATATTACATTTTGCTCAACATCTACATATTAGTATGCATGTCATTTTATTTTAAATCATTTTCCTTTGTATTTCTCCTTTATATTATGGCTGGAATACTATATATTTTTTGCGGTGACCTATATAGTTGGTTATATTAACTGTGAATATTATTTCAGTATGGTAAAAGGGACAGTATGAAATACTCATTACCAAAAGATCACCTTGGGTGTAATATGATTAACAATCACTGAACTAAATGATGCAGAAGGTGCCTTCTACAAAACAGGTGCTACACAAGTGGTTTGGACCAAGAGTGGCCCCTGTACAGAGCACCACCAAAAAATTAACTGTAGTCAGTGAGATAGCTTTGATACTGACCAGGGTTCCTGGCCTTCCCCAATCAATAGCAATTGACTAGAGGCCAGATAAGAAACTCAGGCAAGGATTTATTGGGGCCCCTGCACCTCAGGTGGGAGCAAAAACAAATGTTTCCCTTGCTTGCCTGGTCCCAGATGCTGGGCGAGCTGGTTCCTTATAAGGGGGTGAGGGTAGGGGTGTGTCCAGGGATCAGGCCAGAGGGTGGCTTAGGTGTTTTGCCCACCCCTCCAGTGGGGTGTATTGAGTGCAGGTGGCATGCTCAGGACCCTGCATTTGCTCCCTGACACACTGTTTTTGCTCCAGGCTCTTCAGAAGTGGCAGGTGGGTTTTTTGGTCTCTCTGTATCTTTTGTCCAGAATTTACCCCAACTGCCCATGCACGCAGTTATTTATTTATTTATTTATTTTTTGCGTTACGCGGGCCTCTCACTGCTGTGGCCTCTCCCGTTGTGGAGCACAGGCCCCGGATGCGCAGGCTCAGCGGCCATGGCTCACGGGCCCAGCTGCTCCACGGCATGTGGGATCTTCCCGGACCGGGGCACGAACCCGCGTCCCCTGCATCGGCAGGCGGACACTCAACCACTGCGCCACCAGGGAAGCCCCACGCAGTTATTTTTAGTCCCATGTAGTTTCTTTGTATTTTGTTGCTGGAGGATAGGTGTGTCCAGGTGCAGGCATTGTAGCAAAGGGTCCCAGGTCCCAGCCTGTCTCAACTTTACTGTTTTGTGACTCCTATTTTATTTGTCTGAAGAATTCTGATGAGGGTATATTTTGGTGCATCAACTGTAAAAAATAACTGACCTTACATCAAATAATATGATGGATTAATTTCTTCCTACTTATTCCATTTAATATGAATGTTTGGATTCTAACAAGGATCAAAGTGCAAAAAGAATGTGTTCTACATTTTTCATCATATTTCTTTCTCTTCTTCCCTTCTCAGACATGCTCCAGCCACAAAGGACTGATGATGTGTCTTTCCCTCGTCTGCTCTGCACTTCCTCAGCTTATGCTATTTCTTACAAAACATCCTTTCTTCCTCCCCATCCTGCTGA
>NW_006779719.1:165646-185000 GCF_000442215.2 Lipotes vexillifer
ATTCTATTCATCTTTCAAGTTTCACCTTAAGTGTCTTATAGTATCTCCGAAATAACAGGTCCAAAATAGAACTCTTGACTTTTTTCCACAAATCAGCTCTCGCCTACCTTCCCATCAGAGGAACCAGTACTAGTTACTCAAGCCAAAAATCTAGGATTTATCCTTGATTCCACTCTCACTCCTTACAGCAATCCATTAGCAAGTTCTGTTGACTGTATCTCCAAAATAAATCTAAATTTTGTTCCCTTCTCTCTATTATTACAGCTACCACCATGGTCCAAGCCCCCACCCTCCTCTCTCCTGGACTGCTGCCATGACCTCCTAGCTGGTCTCCCTGCTTCCCTTCTTCCTGAACTCAAATCTATTCTCCACACACTGTGAGGTTACATCAGATTGTGACTTTCACGTGCTTAAACCTTCCAATAGGCTTGCCATCATATTAGAATAAAATCTAAGCATCTTATCCTAGCTTTTAAGACTCTGTATAATCAGGCCTCTAATCAGCTCTCCTACTTCCTTTATTATCACTCTCCTCCTTGGTCATTCAATAGCATCCCTCCTGCCCTTCTTGCTGTCCCTCAAACACACCGAGGTCATCTCTACCTTAAAGATTTGTCCGTCTTTGGACTTCCCTGGTGGCGCAGTGGTTAAGAATCTGCCTGTCAATGCAGGGGACATAGGTTCAATCCCTGGTCCGGGAAGATCCCACATGCCACAGAGCAACTAAACCCGTGTGCCACAACTACTGAGCCCGCATGCTGCAACTACTGAAGCCCGCCTAGAGCCTGTGCTCCACAACAAGAGAAAACACCTCAATGAGAAACCCGCGCACCGTAATGAACAGTAGCCCTAGCTTGCCGCAACTAAAGAAATCCCGCATGCAGCAACAAAGAACCAACGCAGCAAAAAATTAAATAAATAAATTTATACATATATTTTTAAAAAGGTACTGGATTTAGGGCTCACTCTAAATCCAGGATAATCTCACCTTGAGATTCTTAACTTAATTAGCATCATACATTCAATGATCTGTGATACCAGCCCAGCAGTGCTCCCCACACTACACTGGTCTGCACAAACATCGTGTGTTTTCGATCGTATGTTCCTATTGGGAACAAACACCTGGTATGATGCTCTACACAGTGGGCTTTTCCTTTTTCCTTTCATATGTTTTTGGCTACTTCTTGTCACTGCAACCAAAATGATAGCTATTACTTACTATTCCTACATTTAGCAAGAATTAAGATAAAAATGAGAGGTCCAAGAATTGGAAGTGAGTTATCTGCTATCTTTGGAATCACTGGAATAAAAAAGAAACTGAAATAGGGTTAGAGAAACAGAAGGCTGTGAAGCTTCTCAATTCTATCTCTCTGGTTTGGTCATTTTCTAAAGATCCAAACTACCACCCAGTGTGAAAATGTCAGCACACCAAGGGGATGTTACAGCAAGAGCCTAGGTTATAAATAATAAATAAACATGTGCACAGGCTGAGCAAGTCTCATAAGCCAAGTAAAATGCCTGAAAGAGCCTGGTGTTCTTAATATGCTAACGGCACAGACAGGGACATCGTCACTGCCATTAGTGAAAAACTTCTCCCTGAAAAAGGAAACAAATGAGACTTTAAGAGAAATAATAATTTTAATAACGATACCACTTCTAGAAATATCTAACATTTAGAGAGCATATCAGAATTGACAGCTTGCTCCCCCATATGGAGTCTCACTTGATTCCTTCTTTACAGATAAATGAGGCTCTGAGAGTTGAAGACACTTGTCATGATGTCAAATGGCAAAGCAGGAATTCAAAACCAGATCAACTGAGGCAGGAGTTCTTTCCTTGCTGATGCCTAGTAAACATCACTACGGAGTATAAAATCAAGCTCTGAGGCTTCCCTGGTGGTGGAGTCATTAAGAATCCACCTGCCAATGCAGGGGACACGGGTTCGAGCCCTGGTACAGGAAGATCCAATATGCTGCGGAGCAACTAAGCTCGTGTGCCACAACTACTGAGCCCGCGTGCCTAGAGCCCACGCTCCGCAACAAGAGAAGCCACCGCAATGAGAAGCCCGCGCACCACAACAAAGAGTAGCCCCCACTCACCGCAACTAAAGAACGCCTGCGGGCAGCAACAAAGACCCAACGCAGCCAAAAATAAATTAATTAAAAAAAAAAATCAAGCTCTGATTCACGGAATGGGTGTCCACTAAAAAAGAGCATTTTACAGCTGGACTGAATATACATGACTTATCCCAAAGTAGAAGTTTCTGTGTAAGAGGTCAATAAAAAAATAAAGCACCAAGCTCACTGTCAAACAGAATTATGCTGCCCCCCTGTGTCTATTTGCTTTTTCCCATCTTCGTAAACTGAAGACCCAGAGGAGTCTTTATTACTTCTAAGCCAAATGGATCTTCATTCTTTAGAAGTAAAGTCGTATGCAAATCTGAGGTACTTGTATCACAAACTTAATGGTCATAATATGTCTTTTGATTATAGTAAGTGTGTTTGAAAGTGCTATGAAACAATATCAAATACAGTAATATCTACAACAAAATGAAAAGGTAACAATTCGGCCAAAGAAGAATTGTTCCCTGAGAACCTAAGTGTGGCCCACGTGACCCCACAGCACAGTCCACTTGAGACTTTAAGCAAATCATTTTTACTTAATTAGCTAGTATCAAGAACCAGCAGATCAAGGCAGCTCACCATCACCACTCTGTACCTGGTGCCACAGGCACACCACCAGGAAGTGGCACAGTGTAGGGCATTTTCTAAGTACACCTTCAATAAACATATGTTGGACAAATTAATGGATCAATCTGTAATGCATCTGAAGCTAAACAAAATTAATTATATCAAGCAATCCAAGTTTAATTCCACTAAAATTATAATCTGAAACTGAAGGATTGTAGACAAAAGGAAGACAAGTACAATAAAGCCCCCACTTTGTATCTGATTAACTTCTGAGTTATAACCTGTAAGCATGCACCCAACTTCAATATTCTCCAGTCATCACAATTTTGAACCATTCTTGCAACCTTCTCACAGATGGATTTCCGGTCAAGTAAAAAAAAACCTGGCAGTCAAAAATATACCAAATTTTAAAAGTTGCAGGAAATATACATTCAACCTATATATATACATATATACATTAAATATACATATACTAAATATTAGACATATTTAATATTTATGTATATGTATGTGAGTGTGTGTTTGTGTTTATGTCTATATATTTTAGAATTGGTTGAATATACTAAATGCATTATACATATTAAATGCATTATAAAAGGCCTAAACTAAGAAAGATATACAACAAATTGTTAATTGTAATTATTGTCAGAGGTTGTTGATAAATGTGAATTTTTACTTTTTATTTTATATTATTTTGTTATTTACAAGCTTTACAGTGAGAATATTTATTATAGATATTGGGTAATCTTTTTAACTCACGAAAAATTAAATAAGATCAAAATGGTCCTGCTTCTATTTTGTTAGCATACTAAAATATAACTTGCCAGTTAACAGTGACATACGTTTGAACATAAAATTGGGTCAAATAAAAAACTTATGGAATGGGGCTTCCCTGGTGGCGCAGTGGTTGAAAGTCCGCCTGCCGATGCAGGGGGCACGAACCCAGTCTGGGAGGATCCCACATGCCGTGGAGCGGCTGGGCCCGTGAGCCATGGCCACTGAGCCTGCATGTCCAGAGCCTGTGCTCCGCAACGGGAGAGGCCACAACAGTGAGAGGCCTGTGTACCGCAAAAAAAAAAAAAGAAAAAAGAAAAAACTTATGGAAGAAAGCTCAATGCCCTGATTTTAGCCTGTTACTTTTAGGCTAAAAAACATTCAATGAGAATTTCTGAAAAGCAGGTAGGAGGCATCTCTGATCTTCCCTCTGTTCTGCCTACCTAAGAAAGCACTGACATATACAAGTGGGTCCATCCCTAGACCCACCGAGAGTGGGGTTCTTATCTGTTTTCAGGACATGCCTCTGCCAACAAACCAAGCAGCAGAAGAAAGAACTACAGACTCCTGGGCCCACTCCACTCCATTGGGGCCCTTGACCTGCTGCAGAACAGCCACAGTAGGCAGGGCCATGATCCTCATAAAAGCCTCCACAGCCACCTCTGCTTTAGCTGAGGCATCTGCCAGACTCACCTTCCTTCTCCCATGCTTTCTTAAGAAAAAGAAATTTTCACACAATAAAATATCAAAATAATGCAACAAAACAGGGGAAATACACATGTGTTAAGCATAATTGATTTAAAACTTTGGTAAAAATATCAGGAATTTATACAAAATGCAATGTTAATATGCAGACGTCACTCCACAAGTAATCAAAGGACACTGACAGTCATACTATACAGAAGGAAAGAAAGAAAACAAATTATAATATGGGAAAATGGAAATTTTCTGAAGTAAATTTAAAATGTTAAGGTTGTCACAAATCATATCTAAAAAGAAGGGACCAGAAAATATGGTGAAATATATTTTAAAGAATTATTACACACTTTATAAACACAAAAAATCCAAATGATAGCATCCAGCATTAGCTAGGATATGGGGAACAGGCACTCTATACAGTGCTTAATGCAGTAGAAATAATGGAAACTTGCTGGGGATCAGTTTACTCTCAGGTTATAAGATATGGTTCAATCTAGCAATTATATTCTTTACAAATATATCAAGAGAAAAAATAATTGTTATAAATATACGAAGACAAAGAAATCCTAATGTGCAACAATATCAATTTAAGATTGGTAATAACACTATGGAAAATACATAGCTATTGAAAATGACAAATAAGTTACCTACAGGTAACAATGTAGAGTGAAAAAGTAAAACCCCAAATATTATTTACAGACTTTTTATAGGCCTATAAAAACACATAAGTAAATTCATGAAATTCTTCATGATACCAAAAATAATGCTTTTCGATCTGTTTTTAAAAATTACAATATAATAGTAACATATAATTGGGGAAGTTAGTAAGAGAAGAAAATGTATGTGACATTATTTATGTAAAAATTCCATATCCATGTGTTCTTCTAACCACAGAGAAATAGCAAGAAACATGTTCACCAAAATATAAATAAAGGTTTCCTCAGCATTTGGGGATGCTTTTTACAAGTTAAAACTGTGAAGCTGGGAAGGGAAAGGCAAAGCTTATGGTATCAAAGATCAGAAGAGTATTAGAAATGTTTCTGAGTTTTAGGTATCCTCTCTCTCTCTCTCTCTCTTTCTCTCTCTCTCTCACACACACACACACATGCACACACGCACATACACGCAGACTCTAAAATCACCAGAAAATCAGCCACATTGAGAAACTCTGAGAAGTGGTGTCACCAGGTGGCAGTTCCTACTTGCTCTCACTAGCTCAGGTCTCTTGCATAACACAAAACAAAGTCATCACAGAACAGTTTCCTCCTAAAGTCCCATGATTCCAGCACAGAGGTCTCAAACTTTTCCTGCAAGGGCCAGAGAATAAATATTTTAGGCTTTGCAAGCCATATAGTCACAACTACTGAACTCTCATTCCAGCACAAAAGCAGCCATAAACAATACTTCTATGAATGAGCATGGATAAAACATCACAGTCGATGAAATTTGAATTTCATATAATTTTCATGTATCAGTAAATAGTCTTCTTTAAAAAAATTTCTTTCCAACCATTTAAAAATGTAAAAACCAAAGACAGTTTGGCAGTTCCTTAAAAAGTTAAACATGGAGGGCTTCCCTGGTGGTGCAGTGGTTGAGAGTCCATCTGCTGATGCAGGGGACACAGGTTCGTGCCCTGGTCCGGGAAGATCCCACATGCCGTAGAGCGGCTAGGCCCGTGAGCCATGGCCGCTGGGCCTGCGCGTCCGGAGCCTGTGCTCTGCAACGGGAGAGGCCACAACAGTGAGAGGCCCGCGTACCGCAAAAAAAAAAAAAGTTAAACATGGAGTTACTATGTGACCCAGCGATTCCACTCCTAGGTATATACCCAAATACATACCCAAGAGAACAGAAAGCACGTATTCACACAACTTGTACTTGAATGTTCACAGAAGTGTTCCTCATAATATCCAGAAGGGGAAACAACTCTAATGTCTATCAACTGATGAATGGATAAACAAAATTCGGCATATTCATGTAAAAGAACATTACTTAGTCATAAAAAGGAAGGAAATACTGATATATGCTTCAACAAGGATGAACCTTGAAAACATTTTGCTAAGTGAAAGAAGCCAGACATAAAAGGGCACAAATTGTGATTCCATTTACATGAAATGTCCAGAATAAGCAAATCAATTAGAGATAGTAAGTAGATTAGTGGTGGCCAGGGGTTGGGAGGAGGAGGGAATGAGGAGTGACTGCTAATGAGTACAGGGTTTCTTTTGAGGGTAATGAAAATTCTAAAATCACATAGGGTGATGGTCACACAATCTTGTGAACATACTAAAAACAATTGAATTGTACACTTGAAAATGGTGAATTTTATAGTATATGAAGTAAATCTTAATTCTTAAAAATGTAGAAGCCATTCTTAACTCACAGGCCATACAAAAACAGACTGCAGGTTGGATTTGGCCTGGGGGCTGTAGTTTGCCAACCCTGTTCTAGCATCAACAGAGAAGATGGCTTTGGGTTTCACACACACACAAACACACACTCTCACTCACTCACTCTACAAATTACGACACAGCCAAAAGCAAACACTTGAAAGAGGCTGAGCCAGGACTAAAAAAATTATTTGATGATTATTAGATAAAATTATGAAAAAATGGAAAGTCAAAGAACCTGTTTAAGCTATGCTTACTGCTTTTTCAAACCCATAAAGTTACTCTTCTGAAAGTGGGCAAAATTCATCAGACTGGTGGGGGTAAAAAGCATGTGTTATATAAAGCACAGCTTTTAAATGCCAGTCCCCATTCTGTCATGCCAAAATCCTTTTAAAATTAAACTAATTTAGAAATTCATTTATTGGCACATTACCTGGAGGCACTAGCTGTATTAACTCAAACCTGGTTAGAAAGCCTAAAAAGGAAAAATGAGATATTAATACTTTAGAATACTGTCAGAGTTTTTCATTAATTACAAAGTTTAAAACTGCCATAGGGCTTCCCTGGTGGCGCAGTGGTTGAGAGTCCGCCTGCCAATGCAGGGGACACGGGTTCGTGCCCTGGTCCGGGAAGATCCCACATGCCGCGGAGCGGCTGGGCCCGTGAGCCATGGCCGCTGAGCCTGCGCGTCTGGAGCCTGTGCTCCGCAATGGGAGAGGCCACAACAGTGAGAGGCCCGCGTACCGCAAAAAAAAAAAAAAAAAAAATCTGCCATAACACCCCCTTTACATTACTACTACTGATAGTAAGTGGCATACCAACGATGATTCAGGTATTTCTAGACCCAGTAAATTGGGGGCATGGGGTGAGAATAACTGAGTTATAAACATAGCATTTAAAACAAACAAAAAAACATAGCATTCTGTCTCCTGAAAAATATTGACAAAATATGATACTTTCTCTCTTAAAGATGTATTCACAAATCACGGAAATAACAATATACTACTGTTCATTTAAAAAATTCAAAATACAACTGTTATCCATCAACCTATAAAAGCTTATATTGCTTAAAACAGTATGCTATATGACTATATAAATTAGACACAAAACAACATTTTTTTATATTTCCTGAGTTCAAAATATATTTAGAAATAGTCAGCCCAAAGAAGATATACAGATTGCCAACAAACACATGAAAGAATGCTCAACATCACTAATCGTTAGAGAAATGCAAATCAAAACTACAATGAGGTATCACGTCACACCAGTCAGAATGGCCATCATCAAAAAATCTACAAACAATAAATGCCGGATAGGGTGTAGAGAAAAGGGAACCGTCTTGCACTGTTGGTGGGAATGTAAATTGATACAGCCACTATGGAGAACAGTATGGAGGTTCCTTAAAAAACTAAAAATAGAACTACCATATGACCCAGCAATCCCACTACTGGGCATATACTCTGGGAAAATCATAATTCAACAAGAGTCATGTACCACAATGTTCACTGCAGCTCTATTTACAATAGCCAGGACATGGAAGCAATCTAAGTGTCCATTGACAGATGAATGGATAAAGAAGATGTGGCACATATATACAATGGAATATTACTCAGCCATAAAAAGAAATGAAATTGAGGTATTTGTAGTGAGGTGAATGGACGTAGAGTCTGTCATACAGAGTGAAGTAAGTCAGAAAGAGAGAGACAAATACCTCATGCTAACACATATATATGGAATCTAAAAAAAATAAAAATAAAAATGTTCTGAAGAACCTAGAGGCAGGACAGGAATAAAGATGCAGACGTAGAGAATGGACTTGAGGACATGGGGAGGGGGAAGGGTAAGCTGAGACGAAGTGAGAGAGTGGCATGGACTTATATATACTACCAAACGTAAAATAGATAGCTAGTGGGAAGCAGCCACATAGCACAGGGAGAGCAGCTCGGTGCTTTGTGACCACCTAGAGGGGTGGGATAGGGAGGGTGGAAGGGAGACACAAGAGGGAGGGGATATGGGGATATATTTATAGGTATAGCTGATTCATTTTGTTATAAAGCAGAAACTAACACACCATTGTAAAGCAATTATACTCCAATAAAGATGTTAAAAAAAATAGTGAGCCCATGTTCAATGTCTATAAGGCCAAGAATAAAATTTAAATATTAAAAGTAATTTAAAATACAAATGGTATAACAATAAAAAATCAGTAAAGATAATTTCCACAAAATATTAGAAAAACATTTTAATATAGACAATAATGGTGATTATAGTTAATACTGTCCTTGAAAGTTATTAAGAGAGTAGATCTTAAATGTTCTCACCACAAAAAAGAAATGGTAATTATGTAATGTGCTAGAGGTGTAAACTAACACTACTGTAATAATCATTTTGCAAAATATCTGAGTATCAAATCAACATGCTGTTACCTTAAACTTACACAATTTGTATGTCAATTATATCCTCAAATAAAGCTGAAAAAATATATATAATAAAAAATATATACAAAAAAATAAAAAAATTCTCCCTTTGTAGATTTATGAAAAACATTAATACATGAGGACAGAATTTTAAATGCCGAGAAACTTAAAACCCAAGACACCCCATAATTTTGGGTTTTCCAAACAGGAAGAAGGACTGTATCCTTTCCAACCATCACCCCAATGGTAATGTAAAGCGCTTAAGCTATCTCAGTCTCTAAATTCCTTACACTCAATTAATTCTCACCACGTGTCATGTCATGAATTGGAAGACTTAATACTGTTTAGATGGCAATATTCTCCAAACTGATCTACAGGTTCAATGCAATCTATCATTGCCTATCAACACCCTAGCTGGCTTCTTTGCAGAAACAGACAAGCTGATCCTAAAATTCGTATGGCAAACTAAGGGAACCCAAATAGCAAAAACAGGCTTGAAAAAGAAGAACTAAGTTGGAGGACTCACACTTCCTGATTTTAAAACTTTCTATAAAGTTACAATAATCAAAACAGTGTGGCACTGTAATAGTGATAGATTTATGAATCAATGGAATAGAATTGAGACCCCCCCCCACTCCACCCAAAAAAAAACACCTCACATTTACAGTCAACTGATTTTCAACAAGAAGGCCATGACCATTCAATGGGGGAAAACTACTCTTAGTAACAATGGTGCTGAGACAACTGGATATCCAGATGCAAAAGAATGAAATTGGACCCTTAGCTCATGACATTTACAAAAATCAACTCAATATGTATTATAGACTTAAATGTAAGAGCTAAAATGATAAAACTCTTAGAAGAAAACATAGACATAAATCTTTGACTTCAATTACACAATGGTTTCTTAGTTATGACATCAAAGGCAGAAGTAACAAAAGAAAAATAGATAAAATATAATTCATCAAAATAAAAAACTTCTGTATTTCAGAGAACACCATTAAGAAAGCAAAAAGATAGTCCAAAGAATGGGAGAAAGTATTTGTCAATCATACATCTGATATGAAAGTTATATCTATAATATATAAAGAACTTACAACTCAATAATAAAAACCCAATTAAAATATAGGAAGAGGATCCGAATAGACACTTCTCCAAATAAGATATACAAATGGCCAACAAGCACATGAAAAAATGCTCAACATCATTAGCTATCCGGGAAATGCAAATCAAACCCACGAGGTACCACTTCATATCCACAAGGATGGCTACCAATCAAAAGGATAAATAATAACAAGTGTTGGCCAGGATGTGGAGAAATCAAATCTCATATATTGCTGGTGGAATGTAAAATGATACAACTCCTTTGGTATAATCTGGAAATTCCTCAAAAAATTAAACTGAGTTACCATATGACCCAGTAAGTCCACTCCTAGTCATACACCCAACAGAAGTAAAAACATGTTTACAAAAAAAACTTGTATAAAAATTTTTATAGCAGCATTATTCATCATAGCACCAAAGCAAAAATAATCCAGATGTCCATTATCTGATGAATGGATAAACAAAATGTGGTTTATCCATAAAATGGGACATTATTTGGACATAAAAAGAAGTGAAATCTTGACACATTCTATAGCAAGGAAGAATCTTGAAAACATTATGTTAAATGAAAGAATCCAGTTACAAATGACCACATATTATATAATTCCATATATATGAAATATCCAGAATACGCAAATCTATAGAGGCAGAAAGATTAGTCAGTAGTTGCCTAGGGCTGGAAGGGATGAGGAAGAATGGGTATAGGGTTTCTTTCCATGGTGATGAAAATGTTCTAAAATTGATTATGGTAATGGTTAAACAACTCTGTTAAGATACAAAAACCATTTAATTGTAATAAAACAAACAGAATCATACCAACCAGTAAATGCCATATATATCTAGAAAAGGGTTTGTAATTGAATCAATGACATGATTGAAATTTTACACAGACTATCTTGAACATAGATATGGGGTAAATATGGAAGTATCACAACTTAGAAAATAGAATTTTGTATCTGTGAATTACATATACACAATAGTCTCTCTCTCTTTTGTTGGGGGTGAAGGGGGGAGTACCTACTTTCTAAAATGTCTGCTACAGCTCCAGGATCTATTGCATTTTCAAATACCTGCAGGAAAAAAAATGGGGAAAATAAATCTTCAGAGTTTTATTAATATATACTTATAGAAAATCTAGATCATATTCTTCCAAATAATTAACACACGTCAAATCCAGCCATATAATATGTTAGGATTCAACAGGAATACCTTTAACAGGTGTGTGGTTAAAAGTTCAACAAATGACTATAGAATAAATGAATGAGAATTAACACAACACCAAGTACAAGGAAAATTTAAGTTAGCTGAATCTACCACATGTTCAAAACGTCATCTACTTGACCTAGCCCCACAGTTTGTTGCAAAAAGCACATCTGGCATCTACCTGAAAGAGTCTTGTTTGAGTACCTAGAAAAACATCCTGAATACAACAGATACTCATTACATGTTAACGGAACAAATGACTTCTCTTCCCAAGCCATTGGTTGTGCTAAAAAGGAACATAAATAAAAATTCTATGTGCAACACAAAAGAAAAGCTAAGTACTCATAGCTAGACTCCCACAGAATCCAAAAATAACAAGAGAGAGAGCCTCATAAGTTTTAGGTGTATCATGAAGCACAAGAAAAACACTGTGATACCTGTCTACCCACAGCCAAATATGTTTATTTTGTCCTTGAGATAAAAGGGCGTAGGGGACTGAAGTAAAGGCATAACATGACCCTCTCCCTGAACTCCAGAACCCTGTAAGAAACACAAGTTTTCACCAGAGTTTGATTTCAGGCATTAAATTTCTGATTTAAACGGTGTTTAACCTTAAGCATGATTAAAATCTGCTCTTGATCCAAAACCAGGTCTGCTTTAACTACAAAAGTGGAGGCTGTCCCCTGTAATCCATTTCTGTCTTACTGACTTGGATTTAACAAGCAAATGTGAGAGAGCTGGGTTTTTTTCCAAAATTATTCCAGTAATATTAGTTCATCCCTTCTCTTCATCCATGTCTAAGAATTTTCTCAAGGATGATCGTGGGGAATAAATGATCAACATGAACTGCTCAAACACAATGGCTCATACATTCTTTATGAGTAATTTCTTGTTTATCTGAATGCTTTAGAACATTGAATTCTGAATTATACAGAAGGTCCAAGGAGGAGAAAGTGTTTTCGCTACTCCCTGCAAGTATTTGCAGCTAGAGAATGGAACAGATACAAGAAAGCTAGAGCCAACTGGTAGAAAGCTTGAATATGAACTCAAACAGCTCACACAAGAAGGCAACTTTTCAAAATTTAAAACAAAGCATTTATTTAATTGCACTTTATAAAATGAAAAATGGTCTGTGATATCTAGTAATCTCAAATACACAGCTTTGCGACATCTAGAGTGTGACTCTGAGATTCATTCTCCTCTTCTGCAAGTCAGGGAGCTTGGACTAGATGACCTCCAACGTCATTTACAGATTGATTTACAGCTTCTACAATTTTACATCCTTGGGCTTCTTATAAAAAGATTTTTAAAGTCTTCTAGAAAAGCAAATTTACAATTGATAAAACTAATAAGGAAATTTTGGGGGGAAAAAATAGACTGGATTTTCACCACCCACTTTTTAACCATGACCAACATTGAAATGGTTAGAACGAGGTTCCTTTGGATTCGGACTGTATGTTCCAAGGTAATATCCATTTATTCCTCTCTTATCCAACCAGTTTGGAAGACTATTTAAATTAACAGGCTGACTCAGAAAGAGAAAAACAAATACCGTATGCTAATGCATATATATGGGATCTAAAAAATACATAAAAATGGTTCTGATGAACCTAGGGGCAGGACAGGAATAAAGATGCAGATGTAGAGAATGGACCTGAGGACATGGGGAGAGGGAAGGGTAAGCTGGGATGAGGTGAGAGAGTAGCATGGACATATATACACTACCAAATGTAAAATAGATAGCTAGTGGGAAGCAGCCACATAGCACAGGGAGATCAGCTCGGTGCTTTGTGACCATCTAGAGGGGTGGGATAGGGAGGGTGGGAGGGAGACGCAAGAGGGAGGGGATATGGGGATATATGTATACATATAGCTGATTCACTTTGTTATATAGCAGAAACTAACACAACATTGTAAAACAATTATATTCCAATAAAGAAGTTAAAAAAAGAAAGAAAAGAAACCAAAGGCAGCAATGGAGGTTGGATTAAAATGCATGTTGGAAAGGGATCAAAGCCTTTGGAAATGATGCCATAAATGTGTATTTAATGATACACAAAGGAAGTAATGATCAATATTAAGTAATAAGGCACATTATAACTGAATTAACAGATGAGAATTTTTTGGTGTTGTTGCCCTATTGTATGTGTGTCTCTATGTTTTAAGAACTGTGTGGCTATAGTTTGTTCTCTCGCCACTCCTTACATAATATTTATATTTTATCACATCTATAAAGTGCATTAATTGAGGTAAAACTAAAACAAGGGAAACATAAAAAAAATGGTACTGATGAACCTAGTGGCAGGACAGGAATAAAGACACAGACATAGAGAATGGACTTAAGGACACGGTGGGGGCTGGGGAAGGGGAAGCTGGGACGAAGTGAGAGAGTGGCATGGACATATACACACTACCAAATGTAAAATAGATAGCTAGTGGGAAGCACCTGCAAAGCACAGGGAGATCAAGTGCTTTGTGACCACCTAGAGGGGTGGGATAGGGAGGGTGGGAGGGAGGCTCAGGAGGGAAGGGGTATTGGGATATATGTATACATATAGCTGATTCACTTTGTTATACAGCAGAAACTAACACAACACTATAAAGCAATTATACTCCAAGATGTAAAAAATTAATTAATGGGCTGTGATTTATAAAAATATTACACACAGCCCTAGCCCTTTCAAAAATCAATCCTCATCTCCTCTGCTACTCCGTTTGAAATAGACAGGTCATTTTCAGGGCACCACCATCCAGACCTTTAAAAGTGACAGGCCCTACCCTGAAGCCTTCCCATTCTCATCCTCTCCCCAATAGAACCACCTCAGTGATATTTTTTGGGACAAAATCATAGGCTTATCAAGGTTAAAACTGATTCAAACTCTAAATTCCAAAACAAAAACTTCAAGAGATTGTCAGTGATTGGATAGTAATGAAATTAATGTTCTATTAAATATGAAAGTGGGAAGAGGGTTGGTAACGTTTTGGCTACTTATATTATGATGACATTCACTAGAATGGAATCTAGCTTTTATCACTGCAGCTAAATAAACCAGATATGACCTAAGGAAACTCAGTAAATCTAAAAAGCCTTCTTGTTTTGTTACAGGATTTCAGATACAGGATTTAACTAATTTGGTTAGTCTGGGGTATTTTTCTGAGTCTAAAAAAGTTTGTTTCTAAGGTCTGCTAGTTTATTGATAATCTCTGTCAGAATGTACACAGCTGCCTCTAACACTTCCAAGAACATTCAGAAAATGCTCTCTGTTCCAGTTAGAAAATGCCATGGGAGTTCCAAAATTAGAAAACATCTACCAGGGTACTTAGCACTAGTTTGACAGAACTTGGCTCAGATCTGGGATGCAAAAGCAAGTCCTCCAACTATGATTCTGCACTGTGGTGAGGTGCCTTCATGTAATTTTTTTTTAAAAGAAAATTTACAAAATAACTTTATAAAAGCTGTGTTCTTTATAAGAACCACTAAATGATCCTCAGACAACAGAATTTGAATTTCTCTATTTAGCAGTGAGAAAGTCAAGATCACCTTTTCAAACCTCATGCTCCGCTGAATCATAATAGGGAACACGGAAGGAAAGCAGTGTGTCTCCAGGTACTGATTCAGGAGGTAAACCCCAAGTAACACATCTTGCTTGCCAGGAAGGCACACCCCTGGGCAAGAAATCTTAAGAAACAAAGAAAAAAATAGAGAACAGGGTTTGCGTTTTGCTTTGTAAAGGGTCTATTTCCCCTAACCTCCCACAAACAATGTCAAATTTCCCCCACCACCGTAACCCTCACCTCTCTCCCATAGCACTACCCTCCCCTCTCCTCTCCTTGCTCAAACTGGAAATTCCAATTTCCTCCCAAGTCTCCGCCAGGTGTCACAATCGTCCTCTCGCTGGCTCCTCTCCCCGCCCCTCCAGGATGGCAGTGCGGAAGCGGAAGAGGCTGCAGGGCCGGGAAGCTTCTCCTTAGGCTGGCCGGGTCCTGCGGTCCGGGCCGCCCGCCGCGATGCCGAGCCCCCGGAGGAACGCCGAGGGACGCCCGCTGGCCGCCTGCGCCCCGAGCAGCAGCGGCAGCCCGGCCCATGGCGGCGGCGGCGGCAGGTTCGAGTTCCAGTCCCTGCTCAGCAGCCGCGCGCCGGGCGTCGACCCCACCTGCGCCCGGCTCCGCGCGTCCGAGAGCCCAGTGCACCGCCGCGGCTCGTTCCCCCTGGCCGGGGCGGGCTCCTCGCCGGCGCTCCCGTCCCCGCTGCCCGAGGAGGACCGCATGGACCTGAATCCGTCCTTCCTGGGCATCGCCCTGCGCTCCCTGCTGGCCATCGACCTGTGGCTGTCTAAGAAGCTGGGGGTGTGTGCGGGGGAGAGCTCATCCTGGGGCAGCGTGCGGCCCCTTATGAAATTGCTGGAGATCTCGGGACACGGCATCCCCTGGCTGCTGGGCACCCTCTACTGCCTGTCCAGGAGCGACAGCTGGGCCGGGCGAGAGGTGCTGATGAACCTGCTCTTCTCCCTGCTGTTGGACCTGCTGCTGGTGGCCCTGATCAAGGGTCTGGTCCGCAGGCGCCGCCCGGCCCACAACCAGATGGACATGTTTTTCACCCTTTCGGTGGACAAGTACTCCTTCCCTTCGGGCCATGCCACCAGGGCCGCCCTGGTCTCACGGTTCATCCTGAACCACCTAGTGCTGGCCATTCCACTGAGGGTGCTCGTGGTACTGTGGGCCTTCATCTTGGGCCTCTCCAGGGTCATGCTGGGGCGGCACAATGTCACCGATGTGGCTTTTGGCTTTTTTCTGGGCTACATGCAGTACAGCATCGTGGACTATTGCTGGCTTTCACCGCACAGTGCTCCAGTCCTCTTTGTACTGTGGAACCAACAATGACACCATCTCATTTGTTATGGCACCAGATCTGAAAGTTTCTACACGTGACGATGCTGACATAAACCAGCAGCCATCCTGCTTGCCCCCCTAAGGATTTCAGGCTTCCTTTTGGGATTTCAGGTGTCCTACGATCTTGATGGGTTGCTAGGCTAGAGCACAGTGCTGACCATTACTGATGATAGCCATATTATAGAAAGCAACCCCCCCCCCATTATATACCTATTCAACAACTTTTTAAATCTCCAGGACAACTGCAAAGAAACCAAGTTGAGGTGATTATAATATTGCTGCTTTTTAAAAGTTGACATCAGAAAATTTTGTTTTGTGTAATCCTGTAAGTCAACATATCACTTGTAAACTGAACTTTGAAAAAACAAATCACCTTCATTCTGTAAGTATACAGGCAGAAGAGCCATACACTAATCCTAGTTCTTTTCCTGAGGTAGATTTCTTTTTTCTTTCTTTTTTTTCTTTTTTTTTTTTTTTGTGGTACGCGGGCCTCTCACTGTTGTGGCCTCTCCCATTGCGGAGCAAAGGCTCTGGACGCGCAGGCTCAGCAGCCATGGCTCACGGACCCAGGCGCTCCGCGGCATGTGGGATCCTCCCGGACCGGGGCACGAACCCGTGTCCCCTGCATCGGCAGGCGGACTCTCAACCACTGCACCACCAGGGAAGCCCCTTGAGGTAGATTTTAAACAGTACTTTAAGAGTCTAAGACATAGGTTTTTCTAATTTATCCTCTGAAGATCTGTTACCACAGTTGGGAAGATTTATTCTTATTCCTAATTTTCTTGGTATGCTTTCTTAGTTTGTCTCTTCCATCTTTGCAGATCAGGTAGTGAGAAGAGAGATTATAGTACATATCTTTCTCTCCTTTTCCTCTACCTCCTCAAAAGATCTTTAAAAAGATATTTACTTCCCACTAATACTGTCTTTCTGCATTCAGAGAACAAACCAAGAACTTTCCTGAAGAAGAAACACTTAAAGGCGGGCATATCGACAGTGCCCATAGAAAAGGAAAGATGGGACTATGGCCTCATGCTTAATTCTGTTGACAGCAAATAGCATGGCATGACAGGACAGAAAAGCGAAGCGGCTGAGGAGATCAAAGGAACTGAGAGTCTGGGGGTAGGCTCACTACATACTTTGTCAGTGGACCAACATGGAAGAAGATGGGCCCTGCTGCCTACCATCTCTACTGAATAAAGAATAATGCTTCTTTAATGAGGTAATAAAATGGAAAAATAACTTGATTCTTTGCAATGCAACAGCATAAGCTTTCAAATATATACCACAAGGATGACCCTGTATATTATATTTTTCATATGGAATTCCATTTCCCTGTATACAGCACACTTTAGGTAACAGTATTTAACTTGAAATTCATCAAGTGGAGCCTACTGCTATACCAGGCACAAAGTATAACTCCTAAATTTCCATTTATATTGACCCTCACAATTAAAGCAGTTTATCGATGGTGCCTCCCCGAATCACAAGACCAAAAACCTCCAAATGCAGGGTGGACTGTGCTCATTATTCTTTGAGCAGGAAAGATGGAAGAGGGTGTGTGCTTTAAATGCTGCTCTGCCTGAAAATATGAACCTTTAAATTACCTATGGAACTGGTGTCTTTAGATAATCTTAACAACCAATTATTTTGACATTTATAAATAGAAAGGATTATGGCATTTGATCTGTCATATAGAGATGTACATAGGAATCCGGAGAATGGCTGTGACAGGTAGGCTCTGATTGGGTGGAAGTGTGAACTTTCTGAGCGTGAGAGGAACACTGAAAAAGGAATAGCTACTTTTCAAAATGAAGCAAAATTATTTGCATTTCCACAACATCCTGAACACAGACTACATCTTCACTTCCTCAGTCAGCCAAACTGTGACACTCTAAGTGGTTTCCTTTATTGTTTAGACTTAAAGAGATCCTTTATTTTAATTGCAGCAATATTCAGGTCAGATATTTGGAAGCAGTTTTTCCTCTTGCAGCATCTACAAGTCTGAATACTGGGAGATCAAAATTAGGCTCACCTCCTTTCTGGTTATTTTTCTGGAATTCCCTATCTTGGTTGCTGGGGCCTGAGTTTGCTGGCTTTTAAAGCACAGATCAATTCACCTGATTTTTTTGAAGCATCCTAAGTACTGTAGACTAAAAAAAACTGATTCCACTGTTAATTAATTGTACACTAAAGAATACCTTTTAAAAATCAAAATAAAATTAACCAGTAATGTTGAATGAAGTGAGATGAAAACTTGTTTAATTTTTGCCTTAATGAGTAGGAAGACAGATTTATCACTCAACATCTCAAGAATTCCTTCATCTTACTGCACAATTGTGAGAGGTCACAGTTGATATAGCACAAATGATATAGTCTGGTCCTATTTGCTGTCAGCAAAATTGGTCAAATCCAGGAGATTTCCATCTTTGTTTCAGAGCTGCACTTAGGATGAAATCACAGCATCTGTCACTTGTAAGGAGGCTAACCAGATTTTCCACGGCCGTAAACTGTTGGTGTTCTGCTTATAAACCTGGCCAGTAGAGAAGCTCCTTATAGCTTTCAGGCAAAGCTGCATGACAGTCTGTCACCAACTACACATGGAAGGGTTGGAAAATGGAGGCTGAAATAAGGAATGACTGACCCCAAACAGGAACAATGGAGTCACTCTGCCACAGCACCTCACTTAAGCAGGATTCAGTGGATAATTATTAAACAGCTGTTGATTGATCCCTTTTGGAATTAGCAAGCCAGAGCCATCTGTAAGGGAAGTATCTTAGAAAATACTTGATTGGTTTATAGAGGTGGCAAATTATCAGGGAAGTGATCTGGCTTTCTGAAATTAAAATCTTCCCTGGTTATTTAAAGAAGGAGCTTTTGAATCTTCACAGATCTGTATCCCGGAAAAGAAAATAAAATCCTTCTTGGACTTAATGCAAGGTTATTTTAAAAGAACAGAAAAATTCCAGATAAAGCCAACAGGCTTGGGGGCAGGACGGCAGGGGGGGGGAGCGGGAGCGGTGAGAAGAGGTTGAGTTGAACTAAAGGTTAGAAAGTAAGAAAAGACCAATGTAGAGAATCTTAGGGACAGAGGTAGGATTAATGATGTGTGTGGGGCAAGGGGTGGTGAAAACGACCCAGAACCATTTTAGAACCCTGGGGAAAGAGTCTGATTTGGGCCATAGAGGACAGGTTC
>NW_006779719.1:185091-259963 GCF_000442215.2 Lipotes vexillifer
GAAAGAGTCTGATTTGGGCCAAAGAGGAGAGGTTCGTCGATCTCTCTTACCGCCTGGATCTGCAGTTTCACCACCACCTCCAAAGGCATAGTTCCCTACGTGGGCGAAAGGACTGGAATGAAAAGATCCTTTTGTGCTGAGCCTTGGATCTATTTTTCTTAGTTTAACTCAATCCTTGGAGCAAATGTTCCCAGTAGTTTCCCCAGCTGCCCACCCCACTGTACCCCCATCAGTTCTCCCACCAGCCCAGGTCCCTCCCACCGGTACGGGTCTCCTACAGCGCGAGCTGAAGCCAAGGCTTCCAGAAGGCTGAAGCGTCGCGTTGCTATGGACACTCAAAACACGCAACCTTCCACCATGGAATGCTTGCGAGGCCCCCGGCGCCGCCAGAGTGTAAGCCTCCTGTGCCCCACTTCGAACGACAATGGCTTCCAGACTGCGCTAGCGGGAGAGAATGTATATGCCCTGGTGGCCGGATCACGAGACGCTAAGAGCCCTAGTTTCCTTTCCACCACGCTTTCCATCCACTCTCTTTAGGGCCCCAATCACTATGTTAAAATGTTTACAGTGTCAATTCTAAAAGTCGAATGTGATCATAGCTCCGTTACGATTTAAGCCCTGCCCATTTTTAGTGTCTATACGACCCCCAAGCCCTGGAAATTCTGTAACAATTACAAGTAAAATAGTAGTATGTCCCTAAAGGTACTCTCATGCTTATAAAAATCATGCTTATGAAATGTTACGTCCTCATGTTTGGTTCAGAAAACATGCCCACTGTCAATAAGAAATGAAACGTGTGCTAATTAAAAATACAAGGACAGGGCTTCCCTGGTGGCGCAGTGCTTGAGAGCCCGCCTGCCGATGCAGGGGATGCGGGTTCGTGCCCCGGTCCGGGAGGCTCCCCCATGCCGCGGAGCGGCTGGGCCCGTGAGCCACGGCCCCTGAGCCTGCGCGGCAGCGGGAGAGGCCACAGCAGTGAGAGGCCCACGTACCACAAAAAAAAAAAAAAAAAAAAAAAAAAAGGACAATTCCTAAAGAGGTTTAAAAGTTACGTATCCTGTTTTAGTCCCAATAGAAATATTTTTCAGTCTCTTTACTGGGGTTTAGTTAACTTAAGGGAAGCAATGAATTACATTATCTACCAATGAGTAGTTACCATAGTTGCCAAAGCCAGGGTTACACTGTAAAAACCATCAGAGGTAGCAGGCAGGGCAAGAGTTCTTAACCAATAGAAGAAATTGCATTTTTTCCCATTCACTGTATTTAACAGACAAAAATGAAGGAATAAAGGAGGGAGTGGCCACTTCTAGCCAATCAGGAAAATCTGGGAGGGCCAATGCTGTCTCTAAACAAAACAAATTTTATTGGAATTAGTCATTTATTACTAATATTTTGCATTGGAGATTTATGCAGTTGCAGAAATGTGAGTGCAGAAAGATGTCCTGAGACAAGAATTAGGTATTAATTTTGGTAACTGGAGTGCCTTTCCCTGAAAGGGAAAAACTCAGTGTGATGAAGGAAGATGTACTATGTCCTTATCCAATCCTCGATGATCTGTCTGTCAGCATAGCAAGAGGCACACCAGTGGGTGCTTGGTTCCCTACAGTATCCAGAGCACTGATTTGTCAGCTCAAAACAACTTGCTGGCACCCTTACTAATGCATTTATATACAGGGACAGGACCTGCCTTGACCCTTACAAGTACGTCATCAACACCAATGCTAAGACATCAAGGATAGTGACAACCAAAACATAAATAAGTAAGTGGTCAGACATAATGGAAGGGAGGAATCAATCTTTATTGAGAACCTACAAAATGGTAGGGATATTGCATATGCTAATTAACTTCATCCCCACAGTAACTCTTTCAGGGAGATATTATTATGCTTATTTACAGGTGCAGAATCTGAAGCCAGACAGTCTTTTGTCCAATGCCACACGTCTAAAGGGAAGGAGCCACACTTGAATCCAGGTGTGCCCTACCATGTCTCTGCCATTGCAACATAGACAACCTATTGATTCCGAGACACAGTGTCCCATTCTATGCTCTTCCTAGCCTTAACTGGAGTCTCCTTGCTTAACTCTCCTTGATATAACTGGAATCTCCGTGCTTGGCTCCTAGGGCACAGCCCTTTTCTGGTTTCCCTTCAACTCTCTGGCCATTCTTCCTCTATCTCTATTCATCCTCCTCTCCCTGGCTAAGCAGTGTTTCTAGTTCTTTCTTTTCCTCCCTCTATATCCTTTACCTAGGGTGTCATCCAATGTAGGTATGGATTAGCAAATGTATACAGATTTACATATCCCACCCAAGCCTCTCTTATACTTTCCCAGACAAGGTAGAATCTCACTACTATTTACACACACACACACACACACACACACACACACACACACACACATCTCCTCTTTTTGGCAACTGTGACAATAGCAGTTTTACATTTGCTCCTGCGATTGTTGATTACTATTTGTCTCTATAAACTGTAAGCTCTGCATGGCTAAGAGTTTGTGTCCTAAATACCTAGCAGAGTAGATGCTCAATAATTATCCTGAATAGATGTTAATTTCAGAGATGGTCAAGCCAGGCTATAGGGTTTAATGTATGTACATGGGTAAGGGGAGGTCCCACCACTACAGTGCAAACTAAATACGCAAAATGAGAAAGGACCAGGCAGAGCTACTTCTGCTAGTCGGGCATGGGAGTATTAACTGAGTTGATAGGAAATATTTACACTCTGTTAATTTCCCCCACCCCAGTCACTTGAGGCACTCAGCTGCCAGGGAGATGCGGAAGTTGCTACATATACAATGCCTCTGGCCCATCTTGCAAAGATTGAGGCTGCCACCTCCACTGGAGGCCAAGCAAAGCCATTGGACTGTCACCACTTACAGACACTGGCTTTATTACCTGTGTAGGTACCTATGTAGGTGGCAGAAAACAAATCTCATTAAACAACTCTTAGTCCCAGAGTATTTCTGCAGTGCAGGCTGATCAGCAGTGACAAAAGCATTGCAGAAATGACACATCAGTCATGCATACTTGGCCACTGCCAAGAAAATGGTACATGTCCCAGATGGGGATTTTCCAAAGAGTTAATTATAATGAGAAAAGAACAAAATATTACAGATAATTATAGCTGAGATTTTCCTTTTATCTAAAAAAATACAGGACACTAAATTGTAAACATTTCTTTTCAAATAACATTGGAAGGAGTATTCATATGAGGGGAGGACAATATATTAAAAAAAAAGGAATCACTAATGGCAGGGATGTGGGAAAATACATTCATACATTGTTGGTAGGAGTGTAAATACATAAAGTATATTAATTTTCTATGGCTACTATAACAAATTACCACAAACTTAATGGCTTAAAACAAGACAAATGTATAATTTTTTATTTTGTGGATCAGAAATCCAACAGAGATCTTTAAAAGCAAAATGTGAGGGCTGCATTCCTTGTCTTTTCCATTTCCTTGCTTTTCCAGCTTCTAGGGGGCTGCCTTCATTCCTTGACTCATAGCTCCCTTCCTTCATCTTCACAGCCAGCAACATTGAACCAACTCCTTTTCATGCTACCATCTCTCTGGTTCTTTTAAGGACCTTTGTAACCATATAGAGTCCACCAGATAATCCAGGATAATTTCCCTATTTTAAGGTCAGCTGATTAGAAACCTTAATTCCATCTTCAAGTTAATTTCTCTTTGCCATGAAAGGTAACATGTTCCCAGGTTCCAGGTACTAGGGCATGGATATCTTTGGGGGCCATTATTCTGTCTATCACATGTAACTTCTCTGGAGAGCAATTTGTTAATATCAAAATTTTTCATTTTACTCAGGAATTCCACTGCTAGGAATAGGCATATATGGGTATACTTTCACAAGTACAAAACATATATGCTGCAGCAATATTTGTAGTTTAAAAAAATACTGGAAACCATCTAAATGTTCATTAAGTATGGTCAGATTAAATCAATTATGGTTAAGCCTCAAGATGGAATAGTATGCAGCATGGGTAAAGAATAAAGCAGACCTCTAAGTCCCAGCAGTAAAAACTCTCTAAAATATAGAGCTAAGAAAAAAAAAGCATGGAACAAAAATGTGTAAACTGTGCTGCCATTTGGAAGAGACAGAGAATATGATATAGACATATATGCTTAGAATATTTCTGAAAGAAAAAACTATAAACTGCTAATGGTGGATGCCTCTGGGGAAAGGACCTAGAGTAGAGACACAGAGAGAAAACTTACTTTTCATTGAATAGCCTTAGATACTTTTAAAATAGTTTTGCAAAATATTTGCATTATTTGGTCTAAAAAGGAAAAATGAATTAAAACAAGTAGAAAATATAAAATAATAGAAAGGATAAATCTGGGAGGATAGGAAAGACCAGGAACTGGCTTCTTCAGCATTAGGGCTCCATCCTGTATACCACATACTGTGAGAATATCCATGCAAGTGTGTCTGCTACTTTTGCTTCCAGTGCAGGGTGTCTTATGCTGTGACCCCTGGATGTGTCAGGGATCCTAAAGGCCCTGAGATGATAGAAAACCTTTCATGCATGTGCATATGTGCATTTTTCTGGGAAGAGAGCCTGTAGTTTTCATTGGAGTCTGGAAGGGGTAGTTAGTCAAATCAGGTTTTGGAACCACTGTCCTGCCATCAGTTCCCTGCTATAGCAAAAAGAAGGGCCACCCATGTTACCTGACAATGAGGCAGATAAGGAAAGAGGGGCTCTTCTCTCCATCAAATTCATGCCCACTTATTAGAGCCAGCTGTCTCTCCAACGGCAGCTGGATTCAATAGTAAGTGAGAAAGATCTTCAAAGTCCTGTTCTAGGCCATTATTTTATGTCTGGACTCAGAGTCATTTGTTAGGCCCTACAATCTTTTGTGCCAGTGAATTATTCATTAGCAAATGTGAATAACACCAGCAAACTGAGTTTCCAAAGTGAGTTGTTCATTAGGATTTGGGAGAAATGCCTGCGGGCAGGGGAACCTCAAGTATCTGAAACAATCTGGATTATTTCAGCCCTAAAGCAATGGCAGATTACTGATTTTTTTTTTTTAAGTGTAGACCCAGCCTCAAGACTCAGGAACTAATTGTGTTTTATGTCTGGCCTTCTTCAAAATCTTTCTCTGAAATGTTCTTTAACAGTATAGTTTCCTCAGAGTCTGATATATGGAGGGGAAAAGTTTACCTTTCTGACTTTTACTATAAATGTATAAAAGAGCTCAATGAGCTATTTTGGGCTCTTTCCTTGGTTCTCAAAAACTGCATAAAGATGAAGTTTATATTTTTTTAAAATCTTAATGTTAAAATCATATCCTTTGGGGGAACTCCATATTAGAGGGATCAGGGTGTCACCATATGAATCCACTGATCAATCTTAACATCACTAAAGGTGACATCACATGTCTTCTTCATATGTGATTCATAGGAAGCACCTATGAAGCACTTTTGCCAAGAAAGTTGAAGTTTAATCTGAGCCACTAGAGCTGCAAGATCTAGTAAGGTAGCCACATATGGCTATTTAAATTTAAATTAATTTAAATTTAAATTAATTTAAATTTAAATTAATTTAAAACTAAATAAAATTTAAAATTCATTTCCTCACTCACACTAGTCACCCGTAAAGTGCTCAATAGCCACAATGGCTAGTGGCTACTGTACTGGATAGTGCAAGTAGAATATTTCCATCATCACAGAAACATCTATTGAACGGTGTTGTTCTAGAGCTAATTTCACTTCATAGAGGATCGAGAAACGTGTTAATGACACCACAAGACAGCAAACAGACATATCTAGAATGTGAAACATTCTATAGGACAACTAACCCAGTTAGCCTGCAACAAGTCAAACCCTGCAAATTAAAAAAAAAAAAAAAAAAAAGGAAGGGGGGAGGAGAAATGTTCTAGATTAAAAGATACAAGCCCTGACAACCAAATGTAATATGTGGACTTTGTTCGAACCCTGATTCAGACAAACCAACTTAAACAGAATATTTAACACTCTTAGGGAAATTTGATTATGGTTTGGGTATTAGATAACACCAAGCAATTAATTAATTAATCAAAATTAATTAATTTTGATAGGTATGATAATGTCCCTGTGTTTATGGAAGACAAATAGCAACATTGTTTAGAGATGCATATTGAAGTATGTAGCAGAAATGATCTAATGCCTAAGATTTTGTTTCCAAATACTCCAGCAAATTAATAAAAGAAATGGATAAAGGAAATGTAGCAAAATCTTGATAATTGTTGATCTGGGAGATGGACATATGGAGTTTACTATAATAATATACTTTTGTGTATTTAAAAATATTTATAACAATTTAAAAATCTTTAACACATACTTAAGAAAAGTAATCATATCCTTATGTAAACCTCATTCTGTCTTAAGATAGCCCATCAAGAGGATTCTTGGTGGCATCACTATGAATTCCTTTGACAGAAGTCCTACATACATTTGGGACTTCCCTGGTGGCACAGTGGTTAAGAATCCACCTGCCAATGCAGGGGACATGGGTTCAATCCCTGGTCCGGGAAGATCCCACATGCCACGGGCAACTAAGCCCGTGTGCCACAACTACTGAGCCTGTGCTCTAGAGCCCGCAAGCCACAACTACTGAAGCCAGTGTGCCCTGCTCCACAGCAAGAGAAGCCACCGCAATGAGAAGCCCTCCCACTGCAACGAAGAGTAGACCCTGCTCGCTGCAACTAGAGAAAGCCTGCACACAGCAACAAAGACCCATCGCAGCCAAAAAAAAAAGTCTTATGTACATTTAAAGAAAAAATATGGTGGATCTATTCAACTCAAATTCAGATAACAGAAGAAAATTATTGTGGTGTGTAATACTTTACAAGTAATTCAAAAAAGCAGCAGTGTATTATAAGAACTGTGGTCTCTGCATGAATATCCAAAACAGGAGCTGGCAATTTGCTTATTTCTTTAAGCATACATACTTCTTGAGAATTTTCCCCAAGTATCAGGAATGCTTCCAGGGAAGGAATTAACTTGCAGTTGAACAGCTTTTAACAATCTTGAAGTCATTTGGGATCTGGACCCACACATGAAATCTATTTCACAAACTATATTAGAGTTCATGAGTCAAACTCATGTTACTCTTTGGCTTCTGCTTTGACTGACTGGCTTTTGTAGGCTCAATACTTACTTAATGATACCACACAAAACCTTCCACAAGGACTGCCCTTGGGCATTCTGGACTATGTACATAGTGTATATCCTTCCATTTTAAAGTAATTTCTCTTCAGGAAAAATTAATTTGCTCCTTTGCATTTCAGCTGGCTAGTTCTATGTCCATGGGAGAAGTAGGATAACTATGACCCAAAGCAATTTCCAAGGAATTATATTATCCAATATAAAAAAGTAGAAAAGAGTATGATATAGTTCCAAGACTTGTAAAAAGTGTCCACTGTACTTGGGCACAGGATTCAGGCCCCAAAGTCAGCCATGGCTAAGACAAGGCTACTTCTGATGTCATTATATCTACCCTTTCTTCTCCTACCAAAATGTAACTCTTCCCATTCCCGTTTTACCCTCTTCTGTCTGTGTGTAATCCTACACCTTTCCTTTTATCCTTGTTTCCATTCATTTGTTCCCTATTCATCAATTCAACACATATTATTGAGTACCTACTATGTGCTAGGTACCATTCTGGACCACGGAGGCAGAAGAGTGAACAAGAAACAATCTATGGCCTTGTGGACCTTACATTCTAGTGAAGCAAGAAATAAAATAAATATGTGAACACAGATAATAACAGTATGGTAAATGCTAGGGAGGAAATATCCAGGGGGGTGAGATAGAAAGTTACACGTTAGAGGGAAGAACCTAATTTAGACCCAGTGGACAGGTCAGCCTCTTTAAGGGTATGACAGTTGATCTAAGATCTAAAAAGAAAAGCATGACCACTAACAAGACTTTTAAAGAACAAAGAGAAAAGATACCCAGGCAAAAGGAGCAACAAATGTAAAGGGCCATGAGTCAGGAAAGAAATTGATATGTGTGAGGAACGGAAAGGAGGCCGATGAGCATACTAAGAGAAAACTGGGCAGGGGGTAGAGGAAGTTAAGAAATGACACTCAGGAGTTAGGCTGGCACTAGATGGCACAGTTATGGAAGAACTTAAACAGTTATGGAAGACAATGTGACTGCCTCCCTAAGAGCCATAAGCTCTTCTTCCTTGCCAATGGAATCCCTGTTTTGTGTGGGTGGCAATGCATTTAGGTCCAGGGAATGAATCAATTTATTTAAGCCAGTTCTGGCCAATAATATATAAGGGGAAGTCACTTGAAGTTTCTGAGAAATGTTCTTCAAGTAGTAAAAAGCCACAAGTGAATAAAGCTGTTTTTGGCTCCTCTCACTTCCTGCTTTAGCTGCTGTCATGTTTTCTCCTATGGCTTTCACTCTTAAACTCAAAAGGTTCAGACACAGTGCTCCTCAACTTTTATTTGTAATTAGTTACTAAGGTATAACATATAGTCACTGGAAAATACTGGAACAGCATAATACAGGAAAACTAAGAGTAGAAAGTAAAGATGCTCAGTGACTTCCTTGGCAGTCAGGTGGTTATGACTCCCCACTTCCAATGCAAGGGGCGTGTGTTCGATCCCTGGTCTGGGAACTAAGATCCCACATGCTGCGGGGTACGGCAAAAAAATTTAAAAAGAAAAGAAAGTAAAGATGCTCAGAAACTTTCCTCCCCAGCCTTACCCGCTAGGAGTAATGATTAATAATTCTTGTTTACTTTCCAGGAATTTTCTATCACATGATCACACACACACACACACACACACAGAACTGTTTTTACACAAACTGGATTACTGTCTCTCGATAGATACATATAGCTATATAAATATACATATAAGAAAGTAAGTTGCCTTTTTTTACTCACATTTTGGAGATATTTCTATATCAGCACAGTTATATATACTTTCTGCTTTTTGTTCCTTGCCACAAAAAAAAGAAAAAAGAAAAAAGCTGCAATAAACATCTTTGTGGATAAATCACTCGTTATTGGTGCAAAAATAACTGTTGGATAATTTCCTGGTAGTTAAATTGCCGAATCAAAGCACTTAAACCTCTGATACTGTCAGGTTACCCCACCAGAAAGGTTACACAAATGACATTCTAACATCTCCTCACACCTTGCCTACACTCGGTATCGACAAACTTCAAAAGATTGAAAAAATGGCGTCTCGTTATTTTTATTTGGGTCTCTAATTATGAGTAGGGCAGCAATGCCTAATTGTTAAACGTGCACGTTTTGAAGTCATACGCCCTGGGCTGATCCTACCTCTTCCCCTTAAAATGTGTGACCTTAGGCATAATGGGGTCTATTTCTTCTCAAAAAAGGGGATAATGAGAGCACAAATCTTTACGATTAAACGAGATACGTAGAAATACACTGAAGCCCTTCCAACACATCCGCTATTAGTGGTATTGTATTTTTTATTATTTTTTTATTTTTTATAATTTTTGAATTTTATTTTACACAGCAGGTTCTTATTAGTCATCCATTTTATACACATCAGTGTATACGTATCAATCCCAATCGCCCAATTCATCACACCACCACCGCCCCCCACCACCACTTCCCCCCCATGGTGTCCATATGTTTCTTCTCTACATCTGTGTCTCAATTTCTGCCCTGCAAACCGGTTCATCTGTACCATTTTTCTAGGTTCCACATATACGCGTTAATATACGATATTTTTCTCTTTCTGACTTACTTCACTCTGTATGACAGTCTCTAGATCCATCCAAATGACCCAATTTCGTTTCTTTTTATGGCTGAGTAATATTCCATTGTATATATGGTACTGTGTTTTTTAAAGTCCTGCTCCTTCCAGTACTTTATCTTTGGCATACTCTTCTTCCCAGCCAAGTTTCGCAGAATCCTCGTTGCTCGTAACTCAGAACGAGAGGAAAGTTGTCTGTTTTTAAAATTTCTCTCCACTTCAACTGCCCCCACCCTCACCCCCGCTTCAGAAACTGGTTTACGTATCAGTAACGAGTACAGGAATGAGTTGCAGTTTTTACACAATACGCAGTGGAGAACAACACTTGGTCCGAACACCTCCCGGCCCCTAGGACCCACCGTTTACTGCGTAGGAAACTCCAGACAACAAGTATTTAATACTACATGACCCTCAGCGCCGTTGAGGGTAAACTGGCAGCACTGAAAAGCTTCAGAAAAAGTTTTAAACAAGAACCCATTCCAGACCCACAACCTCCTCCCAGGTTCCGGGACGCACCTCCCTCGACCACGCCTTCCTATCCGGAAGTGACGTAACAAGCGGAGTACGTCTTTTTCCGCCGTCCGCCGGTGGCGCGGCACAGGCTGGCGCCGGGCGTGCGTCGGCGTCGCGGCCGGCAGTGGGATTCTGGGTAACGGCCCCAGCCGGCTGGGGCGGTTGGCCCCGCGCAGTAGGTTCCGCTCACTGGAAGTCTGTTGGCAGTGGGGATTGTAGGGCCGGCGGCAGCCGGACATGGAGCAGCCGTGGCCGCCGCCAGGACCTTGGAGCCTCCCTCGGGCAGAAGGTGAGGCTGAGGAAGAGAGGGACTTGGACGTGTCCCCCGACTGGCAGCACTGAAAAGCTTCAGAAAAAGTTTTAAACAAGAACCCATTCCAGACCCACAACCTCCTCCCAGGTTCCGGGACGCACCTCCCTCGACCACGCCTTCCTATCCGGAAGTGACGTAACAAGCGGAGTACGTCTTTTTCCGCCGTCCGCCGGTGGCGCGGCACAGGCTGGCGCCGGGCGTGCGTCGGCGTCGCGGCCGGCAGTGGGATTCTGGGTAACGGCCCCAGCCGGCTGGGGCGGTTGGCCCCGCGCAGTAGGTTCCGCTCACTGGAAGTCTGTTGGCAGTGGGGATTGTAGGGCCGGCGGCAGCCGGACATGGAGCAGCCGTGGCCGCCGCCAGGACCTTGGAGCCTCCCTCGGGCAGAAGGTGAGGCTGAGGAAGAGAGTGACTTGGACGTGTCCCCCGGTTCTCCTCGCTACCCGCAGCTGCCGGGAGGCGGCACCCAGGTGAGAAGGGGCCCGTGTTCTGCGGGGGGATGGAGAGGAGCCGTCACCAGCCCCCAGAGCCCTCTGTCTCTGCGACCCTCTTCTGTGCCCTGTTCTGATCCCCCACCTCCCCCTTCCCCCGCCCCCGACTCCCGACCCCCAACCCCCAACCTCGGGCGTCGGGAGCCTGAAGCCATCCCATCACTTTGTAGCATCTACTGAGGTCTTCGAAGAGGGTCTGGCCATATATCCCCAACCTTCATCTCCACGCACACCTTTTTACCTTGGCTAATTCCTCACCCTTGGAAGAAGTTTCTCCCCTCCACCCCACTTCTGACGGTACCCAGATTTGGGACAGCTCACTCTATAACATTGACCCTTTGTCCTCTTGTGCCTGCTCTTATCCGAGCACTTTATTCTTTTGAAGGCACTAATATTTGTGCACAGTTGATGGGAACAGTGAATGGTTGTATTTCAATAATTCACTGAGCTCCGGACATAAAGATTTCAGATCCAGTTTATTTCACTGACTTTTGACATCTGAGCAAATTCTGTAAACCTTGCTATTGATGCTGGCGTAAATCTCGCCCATTCGCGTGACCATTTTCCCCTTACGTTTCTGATTTTAGTTTTGTTTCACACCATTCTTCAGGAAAAATATATAGGCACACGTTTGCCTTTTCCTTCAGACTTCTTCCTCAGATTCCTGCCGCTACTTGTGGTTTTCAGCCCAGCCTTCTTTCCTCTGAAACTTATCCAAATGTGATATACTGCCACTTAGGATTTTCTTGGACCTATCTTAGGGAGTGCTTAGGTACTCATATCACCTTGTCCCGGTTTTTCTCCTAACCTGAGTGTTTTCGAAGTATATTTCAGGATCACGGACTAAACGCTAATATGTTCAATGAAATGGATTATAGGTATTGCCTTCTAGGCTTCTTGCAAAATGGGGTCCCCCAGGGCTTAACTGAATTAAAACAGTTTTTCTCTAGACTCATCTTGCTAGCTGTTAATGAAAATGAATGATTTAAATTGTTTGCCAATAAGTGTAGGGTCGATCCTACATAGGTCAATCCTATGCCCGGCTCACAGGGTTGGTTGGCTGCACAGAGAAAAATGCTGTTTCATAACCACAGACTGTACTTCGGCCAGCCAGTCACTGGGAAAGTACAAGACATTTTTTTAGGAGGACAGAATGAGAGTTGATAGGTTGGTAGTCACCCACTAATTATGGATCACTGGTGTCATCTTTATATACAAAATGTGTTATATAAGCACATAATGAATGTGTTACAGAGATAGAAAAATAATGAACAGCAGCTGCCATTGTCAGTTTTGAAGGAGTATAGAGAGGATAGAAAGGTCTCAAGAATTTCACTGCATTGTGGTTGAATCTAAAGAGTAACCTAAGAGAAACTAAATTTTAAAAATAGCTGTATATTAATTTATAAGCTTATTTAGCTGAAAGGAATTTTAGAAATGATTAGGCTTAAATCCTACATTAAAAGTGATTTCCCTGAGGCCATGTAGCTAGGCAGTGGCAGAATTAAAACTAGAATCCACTTCTGACACCTAGTACAGTGTTTTTTCCCACCTACTGTACTGCCCATCCTGTGATGTAATGTAAAATTTTATTTGGCTGAAACTAACTTTGAATGGTACTAAGATTTGCAAAATGGTTTCTAATCCTAAATTAGTTCATGTGTTTATAACAAACCTACTTACTTGTCTTGCTGGATTTAAGTTTTAGAACTTAAGTTTTTCTTTTGGAATATTTGGAAAGAATAAAATATTTAATTCAGTTTATAAACATTTTATAATCTTTATAAAAACAGCCTTGGTGTAATTTTACCAAATATAGGGAACCTAGCTATATTAATGTCATATGTGATGTATAGTTCTGAGATCCAGTTAAATGCAGTTTGGAACTTAGAGATCCTGTTTGGGAATTTTTTTTATGTAAAGTTACATTAGTAGACCTTAATGCTAACAGTTCGTTTTTCAAATCTTTGTTTATTAAAATATAATCAGTCATCTCAATACATGTTGGATAGTTTACTCAAATGCCCAAACATAGTCTGTGTAGTCTGTGCAGAAGGATATAAACATAAATCATTTTTAGAATTTAGAAATAAATTTCTGTGTTTGATTTGAGAGGTGATTTGAGAATTTGCTCCCGCATAATTTGACAATGCAAGATATTTCCATTTGTCCTTACCTTTCTTAGTATTTCAATCTGTACTCAGTAACAAAAACACAAATAACCCAATCCAAAAATGGGCAGAAGACCTAAATAGACATTTCTCCAAAGAAGATATACAAATTGCCAACAAACACATGAAAGAATGCTCAACATCATTAATGATTAGAGAAATGCAAATCAAAACTACAATGAGATATCATCTCACCGGTCAGAATCGCCATCATCAAAAAATCTACAAACAATAAATGCTGGAGAGGGTGTGGAGAAAAGGGAACCCTCTTGCACTGTTGGTGGGAATGTAAATTGATACAGCCACTATGGAGAACAGTATGGAGGTTCCTTAAAAAACTAAAAATAGAACTACCATACGACCCAGCAATCCCACTACTGGGCGTATACCCTGAGAAAACCATAATTCAAAAAGAGTCATGTACCAAAATGTTCATTGCAGCTGTATTTACAATAGCCAGGACATGGAAGCAACCTAAGTGTCCATCAGCAGATGAATGGATAAAGAAGATGTGGCACATATATACAATGGAATATTACTCAGCCATAAAAAGAAATGAAATTGCGTTTTTTGTAGTGAGGTAGATGGACCTAGAGTCTGTCATACAGAGTGAAGTAAGTCAGAAAGAGAAAAACAAATACCGTATGCTAACACATATATATGGAATCTTAAAAAGAAAATGGTCATGAAGAACCTAGGGGCAAGATGGGAATAAAGACGCAGACCTACTAGAGAATGGACTTGAGGATACGGGGAGGGGGAAGGGTAAGCTGGGACAAAGTGAGAGAGTGGCATGGACATATATACACTACCAAACATAAAATAGATAGCTAGTGGGAAGCAGCTGCATAGCACAGGGAGATCAGCTCAGTGCTTTGTGACCACCTAGAGGGGTGGGAGGGAGGGAGACGCAAGAGGGAAGAGATATGGGGACATATGTATATGTATAACTGATTCGCTTTATTATAAAGCAGAAACTAACACACCATTGTAAAGCAATTATACTTCAGTCAAGATGTTAAAAAAAAAAAGAGTCACCAGGGTGGACCAGTGACTTTTTTTTTTTTTAACAACTTTGGCTGTTTTGATTAGGATTAAGTTAAAGGTTATCTATCTGATGTCGTCAGTTTTAAATAGAAATTTCCAATAATAACAACTCAGATTACCAAGGATTGGGATAACACAGAAAGAAAATAGAAACCAAGAAGTGATTACTTCTAAATAAAAGGTTCTTTGAGTGAAGAACTTGCAAAGCAAAACTCTATAAAGGTCTGCTTTTCAGCATGTTGAGTGATAAGATGATGAACTAGATTTAAGCTTTTGTTCTCATTATTCTGTTTCAGGATTATGAAGACTATAAATCAAATGTTTGTTGAGGCCCCGCTGTATGCAGGACACTGTGCTAGTTGCCAGGCTTTTTGTTGCTGTTAGTTGTCAGGGGAGAGGCACAAATTAACAACGAAGCTTAGAGTCTAGTTGATGAAACAAGGTCTATAATATAAAACTCTTAACTGCAAACACAGAAGGCTGGATGCCTGTGTACTAACAACATTGTACAGAAATCCATGACTAATAGAAATTTGAACCGTGCTACATAAACATACCTGTTCTGTTGCCTTCTTCATTTCTTAAAAATACTGTTTTGTTTTGTTTTTTAATCCAGATGTATAGCCATGGAATTGAAATGGCTTGCCAAAAGCAGAAAGAGTTTGTGAAGAGCTCTGTGGCGTGCAAATGGAATCTCGCTGAAGCTCAGCAGAAACTTGGTAGCTTAGCACTGCATAACTCTGAGTCCTTGGATCAGGAACATGCCAAAGCACAAACAGCAGTATCAGAACTGAGGCAACGGGAAGAAGAATGGCGGCAGAAAGAAGAGGCTCTAGTACAAAGAGAGAGAATGTGTCTGTGGAAAATGGATGCCATTAGCAAGGATGTTTTTAATAAGGTACTCTCTTTTATTGGACCATAATGAAAGAAGGAAAGACTGAAGTGTTTGTACAGACCAGTTGTACATATCTGTTAACAAAGCAACAGAATCCTATAAACAGTATTCAGTGTTGACAGTTTAGGAAAAGTGATTGTTACAGAAATGTGTTATCCCCAGTAGTGTCTAATGTGGGTAGTCCTTAATCCAATTATATGGCTACAGCATAGCACGCTGAATATAAGCATGGGTTCTGGAGTCAGACTGCCTCAAATCTCAACTTTTCACAGGCTGGCTTTGTGACCTTGGGCAAGTCACTTCTCTAAGGCTCAGTTTCATCAACTATAAAGAGTGGGTATGAAAACTAAATAAGGTAACATCTTAAAAGAAGATAGCATGGGGCCTGTTATGTGGTAAAGCTCAGATGTTACCAGTGCTTTCTGATGTTGCTATGCTTATCAGCTTGCTTTCAATTTTGTAACACTAATGTATAGTTACTGGTTTTATCAAATAAAACAAAGTCTCTCACTGTTATTTACCAGTATGTATTTAGTAAACCTCAGACAGTAATCTGGTCTTAGTGTTACAAGCATTATTGCTGAAAGGAGTAGTAAAATACTTTTGCCAAGTTAGTAGTTTATTAAGAGCAGTCTTCTGTTTCTCACTGGATTACATATATAGGCCTTATTCTTTGACTTTTGTATCTGAAAAAGAAGTGGTCAATGAAATAAAGTCATTTTCATCTAATGTCTAAAGTAGTACTCTTTCTATTTGTACTAAATTTAACTCTCAAGACTTAGGTATGGACTGCTCATTCTTGTCTAAGTCCACATTCAGTTTATCTTTAACCGTCATTATTCTCTAGATGTAGTGTGTAACACTACTTGTTTCTGCTCTGGCATCCACTCTCAACACTCCCTCCCAAGCACCTTTAATTTCTTTCCCCTGGACTAGCTCTAGTCCTGCTACAGCAATAAGTAATACACACAGGTAAATGTCTAGTACCACTAGCCCTATCAGTACTTCTTTCTTTAACGGAGATAAATTGTAAGAGTACAACATGCTTCTTGTAAAAAACAAAAACATAAACCTGTAAAGTAGAATTGAAAGGCTTCCTTCATTTCCATTTCCCAGAGATGACCACTGTTAACAATGAGTCATATCTTTATAGACTTTTTCTGTGATTGTACTAATTTATATATTTTTCTTTCCCCTCAACAGAATAATTCTTTCACTGAATGATTCGCTCTCTCTGTATATGTTGTTCTAAGGGATGTGTCATCTTAAGTATTACTTTATTTCTGGTTTGCATTTATACCCCAAAACTATTTAAAATAATTTTTTTATTCCAGAGGGAATTGTCAAAACAATGTTTCTTTGTTTATAAAGTTAATGTCTCTTCTGTTAACACAGTGGTCACAAAGAAAATATGTTTGTCTCTTAATTGTTCTTTTTTAAAGTTGGATTCTAACATAGCTTACATTTATACCACAAATTAATTAGGACTCTATGTTCCAGTCATTTGCTCAAAATAGTACATTGATTTTGTCTGGGAGCTTGAGACTTGAGAGGACTGGTCTAGGTCTGCTCTGTCCAACTTGATAGCCACTAGCCACATGTGCCACTGAGCACTTGAAATGTGGCTAGTCCGAATTGAGATGTGCTGTAAGTGTAAAATACACACCAAGATTCCGATGGCTTAGTACCAAGAAAAGTAAAATATTCCATTAATAATTTTTTTGTGTTGCTTACATGTTGAAATGATAATATGTTGGATATGTTGGGTTAAATAGATATGTTATTAATTTCATCTGTTTCTTTTGCTTTTTAATGTGGCTGATAGGAAACTTTAAATTACATTTGTGGCTTGGATTATATTTCTGTTGGACAGTGCTGGTCTAGATGGAGAATATATAAAGGAAAAAAATGCTTTTATTTTGAAATATATAAACTTGTGTGTTTCCTGATTGTAAACTGTCAGAGAGCTAGTTTTCAATTTTCATTTTTGGCAGTGATGATCTCAAGGTTTAAACGTGGTAACATAATGTTCTGAGAAATTGTTCTGCCAGTTTTTCTGGCCAGATAAAAACTTCATCTTCATCTGTTTTATGACTTATTTAACTGGAAAGAAGCACTTCCTTAATAGAAATTTGTACTTGATTTCAGAATCAAACTGTTTAGCCTCTCCTAAAAAAAGTTTACAGCAAAGGTCTGTTTTAGGTTTATGTCTTATCAAAAATTTTGTCGTAAATATACTCTATATGCTTTGACTTTGAGTTTGTTTCCAGCAAGAACTCCAAAGATTACAGTACAGCTGCAAATATTTAATGGAAATGAATAATGCAAAACATAAATTATGCGTGTAAAGGATCTTTCTATACCTGCCTTTGATAGGGAAATTCAGTTTTACAGAAAGGTCTTAATCCATTTGTTTTTCTCTGTTGATTTCTAAAATAATTGTATAATTTTCTACATATATATCACTTTAAATAAGACTAATGAAACTTCATTACAAGAAAATTTTAATTTTTAATAGAGTTTTACAGATGAATTTAATGATATAATATGAGTTTACTACATCACCTTTTTATAGTGTGTATAAGAAGGATTACTAGGCATTCAATAAGTGAGAAAGAAAATCCAATTAGAATATAAAATCTGATTTTAACTTCAAAATTTTTTTCTTAGAGTTTTATTAATCAAGATAAAAGAAAAGAAACAGAAGATGAAGATAAATCAAAATCATTTATGCAGAAACATGAGCAGAAAATCAGACATTTTGGTAAGTCTACTACTTGAGTTTCCTTCTTTTGTAATGTTTGGTATCATAAATATGTGTACAAAAGGTGGATTTATAAAATGGGGACCAAAAAGAAGACAAGTGACAAACTCCAGTTACATAGCTGCTTCTGGCACAGTTGTATAGCTCTTGTTTTAGACTTTTTTTTGGTTGTAAAAAAATAGAGTGACAGAGTAAACTGAATTGTGAAGAAAAGCAAAATTCAATCTATTATTATATAATCCTACCCTCTAAAACATGGTCTTTTTTACTACCTAGACTCTTTCCATTTCCCAACTAGTCTTTGATTTTGTCTTTTTTCATCTTTGCTTCCTTTGTGTCTGATTATTTTATGGTTGTAAGATTAGCATTCATTTTTTTCAGGTTTTGGATATGATGCTGTACAATTTATGTAGATCCTTCAACTGTTATTCAGATAAATAATAAGTAATAGAATATAATTTATAATAAATAATAAGTAATAGAAATACATATACAAAGAACTGAAAAATAGTTTTCTCTATTGGGGAAAAGCAGTGGGATGGGGGTTGATTTTAGTGAAGGCTTCCTAGAGGAGATAACATCTGAGTTAGATTATAAGGAACATGTAAGAGTTCTCCATGTAGATAAGGGAGGCAAGGCAACAGCATGTCCAAAGGCAGAGTCGGGAAACAGTATGCTATGTTCTAAGAATTATAAGCAGTGACAATAATGCTGGAGTGAAAATGCTACTGGGAAGTATATATGTGTCAATTTAGTAAACATAGTTTTTATTTGGAGTATGTTAATAAGCTTTTTAAATGACATTTTGAGACCTTTTTCCTATTGGTGTTTCTCTCCCGAAGTATTTAGAATTTCATTCATCCTTATGTCAGTACAATGGATACTACTTTAGATTTTTTTCCTTTTTTTGCAGTTTTTTCATAGAATTATTTCATAAAGTTTATTCATAAAATTTATTAATTTTTCTCATACTTTTTATTTTTAAATAAATTTATTTATTTTTGGCTATGTTGGGTCTTCGTTGCTGCGCGCGGGCTTTCTCTAGTTGTGGCGAGCAGGGGCTACTCTTCGTTGTGTGCGGGCTTCTCGGTGAAGTGCCTTCTCTTGTTGAGGAGCCTGGGCTCTAGGCGCACGGTCTTCAGTAGTTGTGGCTCGCGGGCTTAGTTGCTCCATGGCATGTGGGATCTTCCCGGACTAGGGCATGAACCTGTGTCCCCTGCATTGGCAGGCAGATTCTTAACCACTGCGCCACCAGGGAAGCCCTCATACTTTTTATTTTTAAAAAGTGAAATAAGTTACATATTCTGTTTAATTCAAGAATAGTGTCTGAAAAAGTAAGCGAAGTTTATTTTTGCAAATATTATCATTCCAGTATTATTTATAATAGAAAAAATGGATATACAGTCATCCCTTGGGTAGATATTAAAATCTTTAAATAAGCGGAGCCCTGAATTAAAAGAATAAAAAGCAAAAATTTTGTAAATGAATCTTAGTTGTGATAATGTGAGTTGCAGCTCCCACCTACAGTCCTTACTTCCCAGGCCTGCGTGTTCTGTAGGAAAAGGAGTACCATGTACAGATTACTCTTTCAGAGCATGATGCATCTGGTAGAATAGCATCCCTCAAGGTGCTTTCACACAGCTCGCATTCTGTAGGCCAGTTGCTTTGGAGCCATGGGAAACCTAGTGCATGTAAAATAGTTCCCTCACTTTTGCTATAAACTGAGTGCTGTGGTCAGAAGGAATTTTATTTGGGAAAATATCCCTACCTCACTAGGTGTAGTAACCCACCTGGCACTATAATTATGTGGGTCTTCAATAAAACATTTCACTATCCTATAAAACCTACTGCTTCTGTGTAGTAATGTTCATAAGACCAGTGAATTTCATGAGCCTGTTGCCTTCATTTCTTTTGCTGTAAATTGAGTTTTGGGGTCAAGAAATAATGTGGTATGGGGAACATCTCATTTAGTAAGACCACAGATGCATTACTGGTAGAAGCATGGCAAAGAGGGAGGGCAATACCAGATCTCAAATGGTCTTGTTCAAGTGAGGAACCACTGGTCCCTCCAAAATGAAACGGGACCAAGATTATCAACCTATTACTTGATGGTTGGCTGGTCCTTCCAGCTTGATGGTTGGCTGGCCTCTTCAATATTGAGGTTTCAGCACTGGTTTCTGCTACTGGTAAATTAGGTATTCAGTGGCTAACCTGGAATACCCTTGATGAAGAGATCCCATGCTGTTGAATCTCTGCATAATCTCAAATCTACCACCATGACTCCTTAGTTTATAAAATATTGTACAAACAATCAGATGGCTGAGGAAATATGTGACTAATAAACAGTTGTTTTGCCATTGCATGAGTGGGCTTCCATGTCTTATCCTGTAATACTAACCAGAGCCTTACTGTTTTCAGAGCCAACCAGACCTGATAGCCATTCCCAGATTCACATTGTGCCTGTTTCTTAGTGGAAATACACTTGACTTTTCACTTTGGGCAAGATATCCTACTTGCCACAGCCCATTGGATCCCCAGAAATGTTACTAAGGTAGTAGGCTCCCAAAATTTTCCTGTGTTTTTATTTCCCACTTTCTGGCACGTTTGTTTGTATCATACTGAGACAAATGGGATACCTGCTCCTTCTTGCTCACCAAGTTCCATCAGAGTGCAGTAGACCAGTTTGCAGTCATGTGGGATGATGAGATAGTCAAAGTCTCTGGGGACTAAATTATGGCACAGAGTTTATGGAGAGACCTGAGGCAAGACAGTGAAAGTTTAATAATTGTCCCACCTGGGTGGAAGCAAATGTTTCTGGAGTTGTGTGCTTGTTGTAATAAAGGATAAAAAGGCATTTGTCAGAATAATGACTACATTGATATAACCCTTTGAAGTAAACACATTTGGAATAGCAGCTGTGATTAGAGCTTCTAGCTGGAGGCTTTCCAAACTTGGTTTGCATTCCAGACTCTTGGAAGACATGGGCCTAGAACATGGGAGGTTGTGAAGGGCTGCAAAGGCTTGACACGGTACTACTTTGTGGTCTCATGCGTACGTATATTCTTCAGACTTCCTCCTAACTTTCCCTTATGGTATTTTTTGATATTTTTTGATTGTCTTTCTTATATTGCTTTTATTACCCCTTGTAATTAGATGGAATTTACCATCTACTGATTAATGGTACAACCATGTCATGGAATATTGTGAAGTATAGATTTTTTCCCCCATATTTATGTTTACTTATTAATTTAGTTAATTCATGTTTTATAAATATAAAATACCAATTTATAAATAAAGTCTGTTTTCTTTTAAACTTCACAGAACAGTTTTCTTCAAAGTCATATGCATCTTTGACATCACTGTCTTTATGATGATCAGAGCTGATTTTTGGTGATCTAACACAGTTTTTCATGGCACATCATCTGTTCACTTCCAACCAAAGTTAGCTGTGATTCAGCATTTTTTTGAATCTGTGTGGGATGTTGCCACTGGAGATTTTGTTAAAAGCTGTAAATATTTGCATAGATACTATGTTAGTTGTGCTGTAGGTGGATATTCAGTCTCTTCAATGTAATCACTTACATATTGCTTTTCAAAAACACATCAGTATCCTATTTTTGAAAAACACTTAATAAAAGTACTCTTAGAATGTGAAGTGAAATGAGTAGGAAATTAATATGTATGATATGATTCTAATTTTGTTTCTCTAAAAGTCATTAAAAAATAAGCCAGAGGGAAATACATCAGAATGTTAACATTGATTATCTCTTGTAAGCATTGCAGGTGGTTTTTATTTTCTGGATTTTTCAAATTCTTCACAATGAATATACTTTATTTTTATAATCTGAAAAAGAAATATTTTTAAAGAGTTTATCCTAAGAATTCAAGGATGGCTTAACATTAGAAGACTCATTAATGTGATTCACCATATTAACAGATGGCAATAGCATAACCACAGGACTTAGTGATAAGTTTGATGTGGGAGGAATGGAAATGTCAGAAGAATCTCTGAAATACCTGATTGGGTGACATGGAACCTAGGAAGCAATGTAGATGGGCAGGGAGAGAAGAATGGGTTCATTTTCAAATAAGATGAGTTTATGTGCAGGCATGTAGGTAGAAGTAGCTGTCTGGTGGTAGGTGATTGGGAATACAGGAGATCTGGAGCTCAGGATATATTGAAAAATAGGTCATATATCATTCATTAAGAAATTCACAACCTAGTTGGGAGGTTTTTGGTACATTGACAAATTAAGATACTTAGTATAATTCAAAGGATTGAAATCTATCATTCTATCAGTATAATGCAAAAAGGAAAGGGAAATAAATAATGAAGTGTATTTGGGGACCATTTTAGGAATCAGATGGAATATTGAGAGCTAAAGGGTGGATTGGGATTTAGACATTCACCAGAAAAAAATATATGGGCGAAGATACATAATTAAAATATTTTAATTTGTCAAAGTAAGGTTTTTCAAGCATTCAGAGAAGTTGGTTGGCTAGTTTAAATGACTAGATTATCCTTAACCAAAAGATTAGCTCAGGGCTTCCCTGGTGGCGCAGTGGTTGAGAGTCTGCCTGCCGATGCTGGGGACAGGGGTTCGTGCCCCGGTCCGGAAAGATCCCACATGCCGCGGAGCAGCTAGGCACGTGAGCCATGGCCACTGAGCCTGCGCGTCTGGAGCCTATGCTCCGCAATGGGAGAGGCCACAACAGGGAGAGGCCCGCGTACCGCAAAAAAAAAAAAAAAAAAAAAAAAAAGATTAGCTTAATATTTGATGGATGAATGAATGAATGAATTGTTCATATTGTGTTAATAATACCTAGTATTTATCAGGTGTTTACTTTCTGTCAGGTACTGTTTTAAGTGCTTTATATGTATTAACTCCTTTAGTCCTCACAAAAATCCTATGAGTTAGATGCTGTTTTTAGCCCTCTTTTACACATGGGGAAACGTAGGCACAGAGGTATAATAGAACTTGCCCAAGGTGTGGTAAGGCCAATACTTGAACCTAGGCAGTTTAGTCCTAGAGTCATCATGTTAGATTGTGTTACTCTCCATTTGATTTTAAGTTTCTTTATAAATTCCAAAGTAATACGTGTACTTTCTGGTATGTTCTGTTCCACTGAGCCATTGATTCTCTTGATATATTTTGTTCATAAAATTCCACACTCTTCCCACAGAGGTCTTAATGGACTACCTGTAACATAACTTCTCAATTTCATAATAATTTAGTATGCATTTTTGAAATCAAGTATTGACAATTATTTTTCAGGTAAAGAAAAGCTATGGTCATCCTCAAGTGTTAATTTTGTCTCAGTTATTAAGTAGATAGTTTAAAACCTTTAACGTTTAGTGACACCCTTCTTCATGGCCCCTACAAGTGTCACTAACCCTTTCGTATATATCTTTCCTGCAAAAGAAACCGGAATGGGTAGGAATTTGGTGCCTGAGTAAGTCACAATGCTGCCCATGGAGAAGTAAACGGAGAAGCAATGATCTCTCTGAATGGTTGATAGAGTTGAAAATATTCCCTCTTCAGAAGTGTAACAAAGCTAAGGCAAAATTGCTTTATAGGATTTATTTTATGGCTTCAGGTATAAGAAATAGAATTATGCTTTCTTTAGATCTGACCCACAGAAATTATTAATTAGATTCTTTATATAATTTGAGAAGTAGTTTAAAGTAACTTAAATAATCATTGTTTCTCAGAATTTAAAATGACCTAGTCACTGTATCCAAAGTGTTGGGGAAATAAATCTCTAAAGCTTGTAAAACTCTTTATGAGAAAATGCTAAAATGCTTTTTTCCAATTTTTTAAATTAGGAAAAAATCATTATTTTTAATTTCCATGTGTTGCTGTGTATTTCTCAGTAAGACATTTGTCCTCAGTTTTGTTTTTACTTGTGTTCTGATGTGGAACTTCAGAAGTTCATTTTGTGTCTAGAGGAAAGATTTATTGCCAAACTATTGAGATAGCCTTATAAAATTTCCATGATGACTCAGTAACTTTCTTGGTTGGATGAGTCTAAATAAAGCTCAACACTTTGCTGGTTCTGTTAATTACTTGGGTGGTATCAACTTTTTGACCAAATTTCTTAACTAATTTGGGTAAAGATGACAGCACACCTTTAGTAGTATTTGGACTGGTTTGGTATTTTGAAGCAAAATGGCAGCTATTTTCAAATATGCTTAACTAATTTTAAAAAGATTTTGTTTTCTATGTATAAACAGTCATCATGACTAAATGGTTAACATGACTAAATGGTTAAAGTATATTTACTATTATAACACTTACTGGATTGGTTTCCCATACTGTTGACATTTTACCATATTATCTTAGACATATTTTAATAAATTAGAAGAAATGTAGTTTTTCTGAATCTTTTATTAAGTCTTTGCTCAGTGTAGTTTCTTGAGGTTTTGCTTTCTTATGCATCTTTCTAACAGAAAAATGTGTATTCTCTGAATAAATAATATTGAATCTCCTGAAATTATCTGTACTTTAGCCTAGAATGACCAGGAGTCTGTATTTGCCTGGGACTTCGGGCATTCCCCAGATGTAGAACTTACGGCTTTAAACCAATCACCCTACTTTAGCCTGACATTATTTGAAATAAAGTTTGCTATTAATTTTGAAAGCTATTTCCAATATGCTGGGTATTGCTTTATTATTGCTCTTCATTTGCTCTTTTACCATAACCTACTGCTATGGTAATGTGAGTTGTCTTTAAAGAGAATCATTTTAAAATACCATTTCTTTGCTTACAAGAGGAAAGTATTTGACATTCATGGTTTAATTCTTTTTTTTACAGGTATGTTAAGTCGATGGGATGATAGTCAGAGATTTTTGTCTGACCATCCATACCTTGTATGTGAAGAAACTGCTAAATATCTTATTTTATGGTGTTTTCATCTAGAAGCTGAACAGGTATCATGTGAAACTTGAATTTCTGGGAACATTAGTGGAATTCTGATTTACTTTTTTGTTTTGTTTTTCCGTTACTTTAAATGAAAGTAGGAAGGTCATTAAATGAAATTATAATTTTGTTTTGTTTTCACATCTACTTGAGCTTACTGTTAGAATTTTTTTTTAGTTATTTCAGTTAGCATAGGGAAACTTGTTTCCAATGTGCTTTCCCTGCCTGCCTGCCCTCTCACCTCTCTTGTTTCCATGTATTGATACTATAAACCTTTTTCTTTTTTAACCTATTTAAAAATCTTATTTTAAAAATCCAAATAGTAATCACAATATTAAATATATTTCTTATAATTTTAATCTGTTACTTTCAGAAAGGGGCTCTGATGGAACAAATAGCACATCAAGCAGTTGTAATGCAGTTTATTATGGAAATGGCCAAAAACTGTAATGTGGATCCAAGAGGATGTTTTCGCTTATTTTTCCAGAAAGCCAAAGTGAGTAGCTATTTGGTATTGTTAAATGGGAAGGTTAGGTTTTAGCTGAGACCTCTTTTGTCCATACACATCAATGGAAGCCATCCAACCAGGATGCCACAGGCTAAATTCTGTAGTTTTTATAAGGAAAAGAAAAATTATATTGTTGTTTTCATGCTAATATAGATTTAAAGGAGCTATATAAGAAGCTCTACTATACAGCATGTATGTGAAATTGAGAGCCATTCACATGAATGTATGTATTCAGGAAAATTAGTGGAATGGTTAAAAAAAAATCTGCAATATTATGCAGCCATCAAAATTATATTTATGAAAAATTTTTAATCTGAGAAAATGCTTTGCTATAAAGTCAAAAGAAGTGATACATGTTTATATATACAGGATGAAGTCAGCTATATTAAAGAAAAACAGGTATGTCTAGAAAGATTAAATAACATTTCACACTCACTAAATTTACTAATTTAAATTATTACTATAATTTAAAAGTTGTACAAGAAGTAGAGCAATAAGAATTCACATGCACTGACTCTAGGAGTATAAATTGGTATAACCATTTTGGAAAATTTCCTTGTAAAGTTGAACAAGACAAGTGCTTACAGCGAGAAATTCTCTTAGGTATATACCCTAGAGAAAAATGTCTCAACATGTGGTCCAGGGACATTTGAGGGTTTTCAAGACCCTTTCCATTAGTCCTGAGTCAAAACTATTTTCATAATAATACTAAGGTGTTATTTGCCATTTTCACTCTCATTCTCTCATCAGTGTACAGCATAGATTGATACAGAAGCAGATGTGTGAATACAGCTATCTTCTGTTAAGCCAGACTTCTCACTAAATTGTTTGTTTTGAAAATAGAGTTTTAAAAAAATATATGTTATAAATGTTAACATGTAATGAGTTTGTTATTATATTTCAGTTAATATATATTTAATTCCTTAGTTTTAATTTCTAACACATAAGTATTGATAGATATAGCCCACATAAACAGGAACTCTAGGTTCCTCAATAATTTTCAAGAGTATGAGGGAGTCCTGCGACTATAAAGTTTGAGAACTGCTGCCCTAGAGACACTCATGTATGTGTCTATTAGAATTGTTCATAATAGCAAAAAGTCTGAGAACAACACAAATGTCTGTTACCAGTAGAATGAATAAATTGTGGTGTATTCATTTGGTAATATACTAATTAGCATTGGCATGGATAAAAAGACAAGAAAGCAAAATAACCCAAGTCTTAGAGTGATATATCTGGTATCATTTTTAAAATTTTATATTTTCTGTAAAGTTCAAAAACAAGCAGAACTAAATATATTGTTGACGATTCATAAATTTTAAGCAGTAAAACTGAAGAGGCAAAGGAGTGATTAGGACAAGTTACAATAATGGTAACCTCAGAAAGAGATGGAATGCTCTTTGAAACTCATCTCTAAGATACTAGTAATGATCTATTTCCTAATTTTTGTGGGTACATAGTGGGATTTTTGCCCAATAAATTGTACATAAATATTTTACATGCTCTTTTTTGCATATATGATACATTTTAGCATACACAATTACAAGTTAGAAGGAAATATACCAAAAGTTTAATTTTGATTATACTTGGGTCATAGAAGTATAAGTGATTTCCATTTTCTTTTTCATATACTACAGTCAACATATTTCCTTTTATAAATAGAGAAAAACATTGTGTTTTTAAAATAAAAAAAAGTAGCGCGGCAGTAGTACTACCTTCTACTTCTACTGTTAAAATACGAAATTTTCCCAAGACAGTAGTTTTAATGAGTAAACAATTTTTAAAAAAAATAAACATATTTATTTATTTATTTTTGGCTGTGTTGGGTCTTTGTCGCTGCGTGTGGGCTGTCTCTAGTCGCAGTGAGCGGGGGCTACTCTTCATTGCGGTGCGCGGGCTTCTCATTGCGGTGGCTTCTCTTGTTGCAGATTACAGGCTCTAGGTGCACAGGCTTCAGTAGCTGCAGCACGCAGCCTCAGTAGTTGTGGCACCCAGGCTTAGTTACTCCACGGCATGTGGGATCTTCCCAACCAGGGCTCGAACCCGTGTCCCTTGCATTGGCTGCCAGATTCTTAACCACTACACCACCAGGGAAGCCCTTAATGAGTAAACGATTGAGTTGGTACTTTAGTTAGGCTTCTGATGACTATTCTAAATTTTCACTTGACACATAGGCATTAAAAAAAAAAAATCATACTTTCTTTTTCATCTTACATTAATGGATATGTTTGAACTAGTGCTTAGTAAGATAATGGAACATAGTCAAACTATATGTATCCTTTGAAATTTACTTTGACGAAATAGAACTGAAGAGCTCTGCAGTCTTAGATCTTAACATTGTGTTCTTAATAATTTTTTTTAAATTAAGGAATAATTTTCATGAGGTGCTTGCTTTGTGCCAGGTATTATTCTAGGCACTTTACATGGATTAACTCATTAAATCCTCATAACATTTTATAAGGATTTTTATTTCTTTTTTTACAAATGAGGAAATTAGCATAGAGAAACTGAGCAAGTGACCCATAGGTTGCTTAATAAAACAAAAGTCAATCAAGTCTCTCTAGATCTAAATCCCTAGGCCTTAGGCATGAAGTAAGGTCAGCAGTTGTGTCACTTGATTTCCTTTAACGGTTTGCTACATAACCATTTCAGAAGGACTACTTTTGAATATGAAGGCTAACATTGCATGTGTCTACACGAGTACCATATATTGACTAAAGTGAAATGCTATAATATAATTTAAAAAATGATTCCTAAATTCTTAAAAAGATAGAATGGCAGCACAGAACATTGTCTGCATTATTTGTATAGATATTGATGCTAGTAACTAATCCATAGGTTTTAATCCAGTCACACTACGTAAACTACATTAAAGAAAAAAATCGCACTGCAGACGAATGGGCCCACTGATATTCAGGAATGAGACTTCGACAAAATCTCTTCCACCACTTGAACTTAAATTCCATGATCTATTGTGTAGGATGTGCTCTGTGTCATTTTTTAATCTGCAAAGGAAACGTTTATAATTGGAGGCTACTGCCAAAAGGATGTTTTGCATTAAGAATTTTGCTTTATATTATATACACCTTGGGAGAGAATTCCCTTCCCTCAACATAACTCATCGTACTTTTTTCTTTCCATAATCTTGAAAAGAAGGTACTTCCTTAACTAAAACACTAAGGTATTTTCATGACGAAGTTGAATGTTGAGTTTAATTGGTTTTCATGGCTTTTACAAATAGGGATTTTAGGGTCAGAGAATTACTAATAACAGGTAATAGTGTTCCCTCATTAATTGGTGGAGAATTAGAAGGTTTAAAGAATATCCCTTGGCTGTTGCTTGGCAGTGGGAAGAGGAGAGGAGAACATGAGAGGTTAAATGAGGACTATTTTGGATCCTGTCAAGAATATAGATAAATCAAGAGAAATACAGAGGAAGCCTACCTTCTTTCATTTTATTAGTGTGTATGTGTAAAGACGGGTTGTTTCTTATTAGTTTGTTTTATTTTGCTGAAGCAGAGGGAAATGGAACAAACCCATCTTTAATATTCATATAAAACAGGCAGTTTTCAGAAATCTGACAGAGAGCTTGGTGGTTTCTACATTGAAACTATTCACCGCATCTTTACTTCTTCCACTTCAGGCCTAATATATGCTTGCTAGAGTTTACTGTGTGGTCTGGAAGTCTTGAAAAACACAGTCTTTATTTTTTGTGTTTTCTAGGCAGAGGAAGAAGGTTATTTTGAAGCATTCAAAAATGAACTTGAAGCTTTCAAGTCAAGAGTAAGACTTTATTCTCAATCGCCAAGTTTCCAACCTCTGACAGTTCAGAATAATGTTCCCCATTCTGGTGTTGGATCTATAGGTTTATTAGAATCCTTACCACAGGTAAGTTGGAAAAGTAAATATTTATTTTATAAATGTATTAGTTTACATAATTTTTGTTCTTTTGGACTTCTCTTTCTTCTTATACATTATATATGTGTGGTCATTTTAAATATTCTTGCCTCAAAAGATAACTCTGAGTTTCATCTCATGCCATGTTTTGGCATTAAATCTTGTCCATCTCTTAGGTATTTAGAGAGATACCAAATTCCAATCCTTTAAATACAGAAGGGATGAGGACCACCTAAGCATTCTTAAGGGCAAGTGTTTCCTATTGATCATCTCAATCATAAACTTCTCAAGATGGCTTCTGAGGAACATCTCATTCTAAGTAGAACTATACTGTTAAGAATTTATTGAGATGAATTAGCTTCAAAGCATATGTCCAAGTAGCAACCAAGATGATCTGTTGCATGAGTTTAGTAGTAGTATCTTTTTGAATGTTGGTGTTGCCTACCAGATGTAACATTTTACTACAAATTAACGTAATTTATGCTAAGCTGTTCTTTCTGGTAATATTGGCCAACTCTTTGAGCCCCTTGGAAATCTGCTATTAGAATAAGATAAAACCATGTCACTAGTGTGAAAGAATTTATGTCAAAGAGGAGGTTGGACCACTGGTCTGCCTAATTCTACTTAGGATTACTGTTTTAAGTTATTAAAAGTTACTGCCCATTTTGGTTCTAGTAGCATTTAAATTGAACTAGTCATCTCTCATTTTCAGGCCCTAAGATTTTAGGAACAGCTTTAGCCAGTTTAGCCTGTTGCCTACACAGTGAAAGGGAAGTCTCACTCAAAAGGCAGCGTGGGGCTTCCCTGGTGGTGCAGTGGTTGAGAGTCTGCCTGCCGATGCAGGGGACACGGGTTCGTGCCCCGGTCCGGGAAAATCCCACATGCCGCGGAGCGGCTGGGCCCGTGAGCCATGACCGCTGAGCCTGCGCAAGCGGAGCCTGTGCTCCGCAACGGGAGAGGCCACACAGTGAGAGGCCCACGTACCGCCAAAAAACAAAAAAAAGGCAATGTGAGGAGAGCCCTGTATTTATTTTTAAATCTCAGAGTGGTAGAAATTGAGGTTTTCAATATCTTGACCTTATGTATCTATAATTTCACTATTCTGGTTATACGTATTGTAGGCCAAAGGGACAATTTAAGGAAAGCAATTGATCACATTCAACTCAGCCCAAAATATTATTTTCAAGGATAGAAATAATTAAGGTCTGATTTTTAAATAATTAGTAATGTAAATCCTTAGTTAGACATGTAAGCAATATTCCCTCTTAATTTGTCCTACACATTACCTCTTAATGCTGTTGAAATAAAATGAAAATTTTCTCTTCAGTTCTGTGAGAAATAGCCCATAGGGACGCAGTCTTTCCAAAGGAATTTTATAACTAAGTCTCTGTAAGTTCAACATATAAACCTTCTAAAACTAAGGTGTTACATAATGAATGCAGAGGAAAAAAGACTTTTGAAGGATGTTGTTGATTCTAAACGTAAGAGGGAAAAGATAAGATTTCAGCTAGATCCACAGAAACACTGTTATTGAGAGAAGGATAAGATGATAGGATAAGATGAGAGACAACCTGAGGGACTAAGTTGTCAACTGAGAGGAGATTTGGAAGAAGAGCTTACCATAACAATAACATCCCATTTTTATTATATCAGTTTATAAATTGCAAAACACTTTTACATGGTGTCTCATTTAATCTTCTCAAAAACCCTGTGACACATTTTCATTCATTTTATGGATGAATAAACTGAACCTCCTGGAGGTTAAGTAATCTACCTGAAGTCAATACAGTAAGTGATGGAGCTAATATGCTAATCCTGGATTTCTGTTCTACTCCATTGCTCATTCATTCTCCTACATCAGGGGTCCTCAACTCCCGGGCCATTGACTGGTACCGGTCCATGGCCTGTTAGGAACCAGGCCACACAGCAGGAGGTGAGCAGCGGGCAAGCGGAGCTTCCATCTGCTGCTCCCCGTTGCTTGTATTACCGCCTGAACCATCCCTCCACCCCTACCCCGGGCCAGTGGAAAAATTGTCTTTCACAAAACTGATCCCTGGTACCAAAAAGGTTGGGGACCACTGACCTACATCATAGAATATTGTTGAATCATATGCTAGAAATAGGACAAGACACTCAGTTGTGTGCTCTTGGGAGGAACTGGTCTCTGGGACAAGAAATGTGTTGAGTATGTTATTAGACGAGAATATAGGATAATCAGTAGAATTTAAGTGTACATTAGGTTAGGTATATTGATTGCTTTTTGTTTTTTTAAACATGATGATGTCTTCAGTTCTTAAGGAGGTGGGTAGATGAATTCTAGAGAATCTCTTTAGCCAGTTCTAATACTCAAAATTCTCCATGGTGATGTCTTCAGTTCTTAAGGAGGTGGGTAGATGAATTCTAGAGAATCTCTTTAGCCAGTTCTAATACTCAAAATTCTCCATGAAAATCTGGAGCCTAGTCTTAATAGAGAGTAATTGTAAGCTCTGTTCTGAAGGCCTTTGGAATTGGGCCTGAATGGTCAGAAGAGATCTTAGCGCTCTGTTTCTTTGGAGAATGGGATAATGTAACAAGATTATTAATAATTTTTTATAAAACTTAAATTTGGATAACACTTTAGCTTTTAATCTCTTTTTTTAATTGACAACAGTCTCATGAAATAAGCCAAATGCCATTATCCTTAGCTTTGAGAGAAGTAAACCAAGGCCTCTTGGACAGAGATATAAGTAACAGTTACCTTAGGCTTATCCTGTATACTAGCTTTTAATGTTACTAAATTTTGATGAATTATTTTCTCTTTGAGGATGGCATTATACTAAGTGGAAGAGGCAGGGTTAGAACTGAGGTCCAAAGTTATTTTAGTGTTCCAGACCTCAGTCAGTTATTTGTGCCACTTCCTTCATAAAAACCTGATTGAGAATAATCCAACTAACTTCTGGCTTACTATTTGACTTTTACAATAAAAGAATCACAAACTATTGTACTTTATTAAGGAGACCTTTTGAAAACCCTGCCTCCCTTTGGTATGGGGAGGTTTAAGATATCTATGCCCTGTGTGGACTATTTTCCTCATTGATGTTTATTAAATAAAATAAACAGATGAAAGTAGGTGATACATAATAAAACTCTAAGTATGAGCAGATATTCAGAACAACTGATAAAACAATTCTTGGGGAAGAAGAAGTCCTAGGTCTTAAGGGCTTATGTCTCTATTCATGATGCTTTAATAATAATGGGTTTATTTTTGCATTTATTGAATAAAGTTTTCTGTTCCTAGTTTTAGAAATGAACAAATTCGAATATTTTTGAGTTCTTCTGTTTAAAAAATAAACCAAACCTAAATTAAACTGTTCTTTTGTTTTCAACTTTTTAAATACGAGTCTAAGTACCTTTCAAAAGATTAACAGTTTCTCACTTGGGTTTGTTTTAACCTTTGAGAAACCAAAATAGACTCTGAAGATAGCTATAATATTTACTTAGTAAATATATTTTTTCCTTATTCAAGTGTTTTTTTAATTTTAGTATTTACTGTTATAATTAGTAATCTTCATAATACATATAATACATTGCTGGCTTAAAGCCATGTTTATCTTTTAAATTATCAATAGCTATGTACATATAATCATATGGAAGATATAGTCTTATATGATTAAATAATTAAAATTATAGAGTTTTGTTAAACAGAGGAAAAAGGTAGTGTTTATTACATTTCTATTTTTCACATACATCATTCTCTCTTTATCACATCTCTTTGGATTAAGTGGTAATAATCTAATTTTTTTCTTTATCTTCTTGGGTTTCAACCCAAGTCTGACTTCAAAGTCCATCTTTTTTCCTGTTCTGCTATACTGCAGAGAAATAGAGAATGCAAAACTGAATATGCAACTGCATATACTGGCATAAAACTGATTATCATTCATTCATTCTTTTTTCTTTTCAGAATCCAGATTATCTTCAGTATTCTATCAATACAGCTCTCTGCAGTTTAAACTCAGTGGTACATAAAGATGATGATGAACCCAAAATGATGGACACTGTATAATTTGGTTAAGACTGCTGAAGCCAAGTGCTATTTTGTTACAAGAAAGGAAGAACTTGGCTATTTTCTTGACACTTTTATGGGTGCTGCACTTTATTTTTGTTCGGTTTTTGATGGGAGGGAAAACAGAGTACTGAAACGTTTTGTAAAATTTTTTTCATGTGCTGCTAGGTTTTTTTGTTTTTGTTTTTGTTTTTTTCTGAAGAGAGGAGTGGTACCACATGTTGCAAGAAGTCAAACTGGACATTTTTTTGGTTTTTTTAGCTACTAAATTTGCCTTTAATCTTAACTGTTCTCAATTTTGGAATCAAAGTATGAAAATCTGCACAAATGCAATGTTTACAAGAACTGGTTGATTCTAGGAGGCATCTGCTACAGTCTTTTTATATGGATATGTACATGTCCTACTCTACAAAAATGATTAAAGGTAAAAATGTACTTGTATCCTATTGCTAATTTAGCTGTCAAATCTGGTGTTTCATCATATTAAAAGCAATAAATCAGTAGTTGATAATCTACTTTACTAAGTAAGCGGGGTGGTACAAATTAAAACAAAATATTTCCCCTTAAAATAATATTACATTTGTTTTTTCGGCACCATCAGTTAAATCCTTGACTATAATATCAATTTTATATAGATACTAAATTTATCCCCAAGTATTCTCAGAACTATATTCCTTAGTAGTTGATTTTACCCTGTTGACATTTTAATATTAGGGTTATATAGTGATATAAAAAGTGATAAAGCTAATACAGATTTTTTTTTTTACTGAGAGGAACTTCAATCTCACTCTTAATTTCTTTATTTGACATAGTCTGGGATCTCTCAGGGAGCAAGTTTTAAAAGAATACTAATAGCCTGTAAGAACAAATAGGGAAAAATAATCTGATTTTTTACATTGTGGTTATTGTTTGTTTTACTCTGATATGGCCCAAAGACTTTTTTAAAAAGGCAAGAGAAATCTTTTGGAGCTAACTACATATTTCTAAGAATTTGGTGATCCTTACTGGTAATGATGGCTTTTACTACATTTGTCATTCCTCTCTTTAGCTCAGTTACCATGGAATGCTTCTGAGCTTTACTACTTCCTATATAATTCACTTTAAATATGCCAGGATATTTGATTATTCATTTTATTTGGAATGAGATGACAATGTTAATTATTCTAACCTTATTATTTGAGGATTAACCTTCTGACTTATAGGAACATGAGCTTTGATTTGAAACCAGTGTAGTCTTTGGCTCAGTCCCATTGAGACTAGTAGCAAACATTTAGAAGATGACTAAATGGGATTTGGACTACACGTCTCAATTTGAGAAGCCAGATTATGCCAAGGGACCCACATGGTGATCAGACCTGTTATCTTGGCCTCATTTGCACCTTGTTTTAACTAATCTGAGGTGATAAGGCACTTAGTACCCATAGAAATGGACTGGAATTATTGAATCTACGTATGTAACATCACAATCTTCCTGGTTTTAAGAATAAAGCTGTTTTTGTGCTTTTGATATAAATACATACTCTATAATAAAATGTTTGACTAATTTATATGGTAGTATTCATCAGCCTGAATTTTTTTTTAACCAATGACATAGTTATAGAAGTTTTTTTGTTGTTTGTTTTTTTCTGTTTTGGAGCAAGCTCTTGCTTTTTCCTTCCTATCAAATGGAGAATGAACATAGGAATAAAATCCCCAGTTTCACAGAAATGTAACTTGAACCATTACTTTCCATTCTTCTCACTTTTCCCCAGGATTTGCCTGTAAGCTTTAAAATTCTTTTGAATTTCATTTTGCCTTAGGTTAGAGCTATTAAAAACTGAAGACTGGAAGGAAATTATCAACAAACTGAGTAAACTATTCCAGAAGGATTTTTTGGCTTTTGTTTTCTAAAACAGAAGAACTATTTAAACTTTGGCTATGTGTATTCTTTTACTTTCAAAGTGAAGTGTTGTATCAGTGTGAAAGTGATTGGATTTATTTTGGGAACTACTGACTGATGCCATAATTTGCACTTAAAGACTATAACTTAAAATTTAGCAGTACTATAGTACTCAGACCAATAAATTGATATCCTTTTTATTTTTCTTTATTTTGCTTTACTACTAAGAACTAACTCCTATTAGGAGAAATGTCTTCTGTTTCTTAAATAATAAGAGTATACTAAGCAAAGGAATAATTTATATTTCACGTTGGACAATTTTCTCCAAACTATACAAACCATGGAAAGTCCAAACAAATAAGTGAAACAACTTTGACATCAAAGTGTCCATCAGAGATAATTTCATTTGAGAAAATTAATCTTCCAATAAAAGATTTTATTTAAGATTTTTTAGAAATAGTTTTCACTATTCCCTGTTAACTCAGTGTCATTTTATTAATGGTGGTGGAAATAATACTGATTTAAGATTATTCTCTAGGAGAGATAGACGAGTAACATTCTCATCCAATTGTACCATTAGTGGGCTCTTTCAAATATTGCCTAAAAGCTCACAATCTCCTGTAACTTCTCTCTAGGAAAACTGGGACTTCTGTCCGCCTGGCATTCCTATTACCCTCTTAAAAGTGAACTAATTAGATGGTGCTCAAAGAACATGGATATAGTTTAGTAAGTAGATTCTCTTACAGTATGAAAACATTGTGGGTTTAGGCAAAGTGATCCTGAAGTTAATCTTGGCATATTTTCAGAGAAAAATAAAAAGATGTCAGTTTACTGTTCTCAAAGTCAGTCATGTATTTCAGTTCTTAAATTGATGTGGGACAGAAACATACTTGTCTCAGCTGAGGGCCAGGCTTTTCATTTCATTGCTGCTATATCATATGCATTTTAAAAGTCTATGCATTCATTTCCCACCTGTAATGGACATGTACGTACTATTTCACAGGTCTTCTAAGAAGCTGACTCATCTAATAAGTATTTATTTGCTTGCTTACTATGTAAGCTAACTGGGGGGAGGGTACAAAGATGAATAAAAGTTGATTATGAATTGCTTACCATCTAATAATGAAGTTGAAGCCATTCTCATAAGGCTTGAAGAATTAGATTTAAGGTTTGATCTTTTCTAAGTATGAAAATGATTTTTTTTAATTCTCACATATTTCACTTGTTTCTTTAAATGGCATGATTTGTCATGCTATTTACTCTTCAAACACTTAAGAGTCCTTTGGTAAAATATGACACCACCAGACTGATTTACACTTTGTCGTGCAATTTGACATGCACGACAGTTTAACTTTTTACTCAATGCTATATGGAAAAACGTGATCATTAGTGAGCTAAAGAAAAAAAAAAAAAGCTAGAGCTGGGTGTGGACTCTGCAAAGCATATGGGCTTTCACCAGAAGCTTTAAACACAGCTAGACTGTTCTGTGTTTAAAATTTTTATAACTTCTAAAATCAGAATCTTGAATTGCAAAGATAGGAAGGCTGTTTCTGCAGTTTACCAGTGTCTTGGAATATTTTCTTCTGTTAATGAAAAGACAACTTATAAACATGTCTTAAAATACAAATTTATTGCTGTTGGTTACAGTATTACAGAAATTTAATATAATCTGAGGTCTGTAATTACCATGATTTGTTGTTAACATAGGTAAGTTTTGTCACAAAGTATGAATGTCCAAAATATTTTGCTCAAATACCATTGTAAATAGCTGGAGGGGAAGCAGCTGTGGGGTAGGGTTTAGAAATCTGAACTATTTCAAATGGAATTAAATAAGATTTCTGGATGGTACTAACTGCCACTTTGCATTTCCCACAGCACATTCTGCTTATGAAATGTGTACCAAAATAACTTGTGGTACTCTAGAAAATAAGGTAATGGGTTGAAGTCTTATTAGCTTTTAACTAAGGCATAATAGCTTCTGGCCATGGCATTCAACTCCAGACATTTTCATGTGACACATAAATCATAATGATAGTTATTATAGCAAAAAACAAATTCTTTTTGTAATAGTGCAGGCGTTTCCCAAATGGATGTATGTGCAAAACTTTGGGTTGTTTTGGGAGTGGGGAGGGAATGATCACAGGAAGAAGGGTCTTAATTTTCATAGCTATGTTCTTCTAGCCCTCTTTTTGATTTCCAAATCTCCTGAAGGTGTCAAGAAGGCCAGTATGGCTGCAGTACTATGGCAGGAGATAAAGTGTAAAATGAAACCAGCCTATGTACCTAAAACAGTACTGTTTTAAGACAATTATTATTTAGAAAGCAGACACTAATTCAGAAGCAAATGAGACATCAGGGCAGCAGAAGGGAAGGTGAGATAGAGTGGGCCCTGTGAATTACCAAAGACAATGTAATATCCACAGTTCTAAATTTTCATTTAATTCTAATACACTGATATTAATGTATGTTTGATAATTCATAAGTTTAGTAGTTCCCAACATTTTTAGAATGCACATAATATTAACATTCAAATAAGGCATTAAAGGAAGTTTTGTGAAGGATGAAATGTTTACCATAATACTTTTTTAAAGCCTTGGTACATTTTTGAAAAATCAGTATTGAATTTTTTAAAATCTAAGAAAAGTAAGTTTTTTTTCCCCACAAGATATGTAAGAATCGCTTGCTGGCATTTGTATTTTCAGTGCCTAGCATAAAACGGGCTAAATTTTCAAAGGCAGTTAATAATTGTTTATACGATGACTTGTTTCATTTCATCTAGCACCAAGTAAGAGACTGAAGATATTGTCGGATTTCTCCTTTACCTCTCATTGCCCTGCTCTTCCTAACAGGCCACCGTGTAAGCACGCATCCCGTTGCCCCACTAAGGAATCAAATCATTTTCGTTTTAAAATGGCTGCTCAGATTACATTCACCGGCAGAATTCTTCCCCATTAAGGTAGGATAGCAGTTAACACTAGTAGCTGTCAACTTCTTTGATTAGGAATAAAGAACTCTTCCAAGCAAAATCAATCAGTTTCCTGTTTTTTTTTAACATGTCATGTAAATCCTTTTAATTGCTACACCTTTACTAATCATGACTGTTATTTATGTCAAGGGAATTTTCCCCAGGCAAACATGATTGATTTCCTAATGAAAAAGTATGCTTATTTTACATAGTGCCATGGGTTTTCTCTTATGCTTCTTTCTTTCTTTCTGTCTCTCTCTTCTCTTTCTTTCTTTCTCTTTAATTTGTTACTCATCAAGGCAGATCATACATTTGGATCAAAAAGAGAAACTGGCAAGTAGATCCTAAAGCACACATTTCTTAACCTGAGTAACACCTGAAAACATAAGAGTTTAATTACATATTCTATTGAAAATTCAACTTTGGTGCTTTTGCAAGAACTTATGATGTCAATTTCTAACAAATCATATCCCTCAGTACACAACTATTTTCAAAAGAAAATAAGTCATAGAAAAATATATTTTCCTATATGCTAATCAATACACTTTTATAGCAAATCGAAAATCTGGAGTAAACTGAAAGTATGTTTAACAATAAAATATAGCATATATGGCTACTATAAGTTTGCTAGTGTAAAGTATAAAAAAAATAATAGACACCTCAGTTAGAGTCAGGAGACCAGAAGGGGGAGCTCTCATGACGTGAAGATAGTAGAGCCCAACAGAAGAAGACAGACTCTCCTTTCCTGGCAAGGACTCAGCCAATGAAAAGCCACGGACTCTTTGTTTACTATAGCCCTCCCAACTTCCTTTTCCCTCTATAAAAGCATTCTCCTTCCCTTGCTGTGAGGAGGACTTGCACATGGCTCACCATGGTTGCAGACCCCAAATTGCAATTATCTGATGATCTCGAATAAACCCATGCTGCTGGAGAAATATCTGGCAGTCTATTTGTTTCAGGTCAATAAAAGGCAGCAGTGAATTTGCATTCTGCAACTAATCTGTAAATCCTGTTGCTTTTTTTCTGGAATTCTGTAGACAAGTGTCCCACAAAACTGTGTACCACAGTGCTAGAGATCTCTTTTTTAGCATTAGCCTACACAAAAGCCTCTGATAAGACGCTGCACAAGTGACATGGAATTTTTTTTTTTTTACTTTTCAAGAAAAATAAGGAAACTTTATCAACTACTCCTGAACAAAACTTAGATTATTACCAACTGCTCTTTTAATTATGCTCAGTAATTTTCAAAAGTTGAGACATCTCTGATATTTTTTAATTGTGCATCCATAGAAGATAACTGGATAAAACACAATAGACATTTCAAAAGATGAATCTTCACATCTGACTCATTTGGCACATCCTTAATTTCCAGAATAAAATCAGCAGAAATAAAACAATTTTCAAAGAATTTATACATGCCAGAGTCTTAGGACAATGCACTTCTAAATGCACAGACAAGGAGCTTCTGCTCATCTTACTAGTTATACGCACTTTTCCTCAAGGAGTAACTGATGCTTTCTGGTTTATTTGTGGAACTTTTGTTTGTAGGAAAGCATATACACATGGCCAGATCTTGTTGGTTTCTGTTCCAGAGAATGTTTCCAACACCCCTTTTTTCCTAAGGATGAAAAACAAAAAAAAGACAGGTCTGAGAGCATAAAAAAAGAAAATCACAGGCCAATATCACTGATGAACTCAGATGCAAAAATCCTCAACAAAATATTAACAAACCAAATTCAACAGTAAGGATCATATGCCATGATGAAGTGGGATTTATCCCAGGGATGCAAGTTTGGTTCAATACCTATAAATCAATGTGATACACCACATTAACAAATTGAAGAATAAAAATCATACAATTGTCTAAATAGATACAGAATAGCTTTGGACAAGATTAAACATCCATTTATGATAAAAACTCTCAACAAAATGGGTATGGAGGGAACATACCTCAATGTAATTAAGGCCATATATGACAAACCTACAGCCAACATCATACTCAATGGTGAAAAGCTGAAAGCATTTCCTCTAAGATCAGAAACAAGACAAGGATGCCCACTCTCACCGTTTTTATTTAACATAGTATGGAAGTCCTAGCCACAGCAACCAGACAAGGGCGGGAGGGAAAGGAATCCAAATTGGAAAGGAAGAACTAAAACTCATTTTGCAGATGACGTGATTCTATATATAGAAAATCCTAAAGATACCACCAAAAAACTGTTAGAGCTAATAAATGAATTCAGTAAAGTTGTAGGATACAAAATTAATATATAGAATTGTTGCATTTTTTTAATATTTAAATTTTATTCTTTCATACAGCAGGATCTTATTAGTTATCTATTTTATACGTATTAGTGTATACATGTCAATCCCAATCTCCCAATTCATCCCACCCCCACCCCCACCCCCACCACTTTCCCCCCTTGGTGTCCATACGTTTGTTCTCTACATCTGTGTCTCTATTTCTGCCCTGCAAACTGGTTCATCTGTACCATTTTTCTAGGTTCCATATATATGCATTAATATACGATATTTGTTTTTCTCTTTCTGACTTACTTCACTCTGTATGACAGTCTCTAGATCCATCCACGTCTCTACAAATGACCCAATTTCATTCCTTTTTATGGCTGAGTAATATTCCATTGTATATATGTACCACATCTTCTTTATCCATTTGTCTGTCGATGAGCATTGAGGTTGCTTCTATGACCTGGCTATTGTAAACAGTGCTGCAATGAATATTGGGGTGCATGTGTCTTTTTGAATTATGGTTTTCCCTGGGTATATGCCCAGTAGTGGGATTGCTGGGTCATATGGTAATTCTGTTTTTAGGTTTTTAAAGAACCTCCATACTGTTCTCCGTAGTGGCTGTATCAATTTACATTCCTACCAACAACAGTGCAAGAGGGTTCCCTTTTCTCCACACCCTCTCCAGAATTAGTTGTTTGTAGATTTTCTGATGATGCCCACTCTAACTGGTGTGATGTGATACCTCACTGTAGTTTAGATCTGCATTTCTCTAATAATTAGTAATGTTGAGCAGCTTTTCATGTGCTTCTTGGCTATCTGTATCTCTTCTTTGGAGAAATGTCTATTTAGGTCTCTGCCCATTTTTTGATTGGGTTGTTTTTTTAAATATTGAGCTGCATGAGCTGTTTATATATTTTGGAGATTAATCCTTTGTCTATTGATTTGTTTGCAAATATTTTCTCCCATTCTGAGGGTTGTCTTTTCGTCTTGTTTGTAGTTTCCTTTGCTTTGCAAAAGCTTTTAAGTTTCATTAGGTCTAGGTCCCATTTATTTTTGTTTTTATTTCCATTACTCTTGGAGGTGAATTAAAAAAGATCTTGCTGTGATTTATGTCAAGAGTGTTCTTCCTATGTTTTCCTCTAAGAGTTTTATAGTGTCCGGTCTTACATTTAGGTCCCTAATCCATTTTGAGTTTATTTTTGTGTATGGTGTTAGGGAGTGTTCTAATTTTATTCTTTTATATGTAGCTGTCCAGTTTTCCCAGCACCAATTATTGAAGAGATTGTCTTTTCTCCATTGTATATCTTTGCCTCCTCTGTCATACATTAGTTGACCATAGGTGCGTGGGTCTTTCTCTGGGCTTTCTATCCTCTTCCATTGATCTATATTTCTGTTTTTGTGCCAGTACCATATTGTCTTGAGTACTGTAGCTTTGTAGTATAGTCTGAAGTCAGGGAGCCTGATTCCTCCAGCTGTTTTTTTCCCTCAAGACTGCTTTGGCTATTCAGGATCTTTTGTGTCTCCATACAAATTTTAAGATTTTTTGTTCTAGTTCTGTAAAAAATGCCACTGGTAATTTGGTAGGGATTGCATTGAATCTGTAGATTGCTTTGGGTAGTATGGTCATTTTCACAATATTGATTCTTCCAATCCAAGAACATGGTATATCTCTCCATCTGTTTGTGTCATCTTTGATTTCTTTCTTCAGTGTCTTATAGTTTTCTGAGTACAGGTCTTTTACCTACTTAGGTAGGTTTATTCCTAGGTATTTTATTCTTTTTGTTGCAGTGGTGAATGGGATTGTTTCCTTAATTTCTCTTTCTGATATTTCATTGTTAGTGTATAGGAATGCAAGATATTTCTGTGCATTAATTTTGTATCCTGCAACTTTACTGAATTCATTGATTAGCTCTGGTAGTTTTCTGGTGGCATCTTTAGGATTCTCTATGTATAATATCATGTCATCTGCAAACAGTGATAGTTCTACTTCTTCTTTTCCAATTTGTATTCCTTTTATTTCTTTTTCTTCTCTGATTACCGTGGCTAGGACTTCCAAAGCTATGTTGAATAATAGTGGTGAGAGTGGACATCCTTGGCTTGTTCCTGATCTTAGTGGAAATGCTTCCAGTTTTTCACCATTGAGAATGATGTTTGCTGCAGGTTTGTCATATATGGCCTTTATTATGTTGAGGTAGGTTTCCTCTATCCCCACTTTCTGGAGAGTTTTTATCATAAATGAGTGTTGAATTTTGTCAAAAGCTCTTTCTGCATCTATTGAGATGATCATATGGTTTTTATTATTCAATTTGTTAATATGGTGTATCATATTGATTGATTTGTGTATATTGAAGAACCCTTGCATCCCTGGGATAAATCCCACTTGATCACGGTGTATGATCCTTTTAATGTGTTGTTGGATTCTGTTTGCTAGTATTTTGTTGAGGATTTTTGCATCTATATTCATCAGTGATATTGGTCTGTAATTTTCTATTTTTATAGTATCTTTGTCTGATTTTGGTATCAGGATGATGGTGGCCTCATAGAATGAGTTTGGGAGTGTTCCTTCCTCTGCAATTTTTTGGAAGAGTTTGAGAAGGATGGGTGTTAGCTCTTCTCTAAATGTTTGATAGAATTCACCTGTGAAGCCATCTGGTCCTGGACTTTTGTTTGTTGGAAGATTTTTAATCACAGTTTGAATTTCATTACTTGTGATTGGTCTGTTCATATTTTCTATTTCTTCCTGGTTCAGTCTTGAAATGTTATACCTTTCTAAAAATTTGTCCATTTCTTCCAGGTTGTCCATTTTATTGGCATAGAGTTGCTTGTAGTAGTCTCTTATGATGCTCTCTATTTCTGCAGTGTCTGTTGTAACTTCTCCTTTTTCATTTCTAATTTTATTGATTTGAGTCCTCTCCCTCTTTTTATAGAATTCTGTTGCATTTTTATACACTAATAAACTATTGGATAAATTAATAAAATCCCACTAACAACTGCATTAAAACAAAAACAAAAAACCCTGGGAATAAATCTAACCAAGGAGGTAAAAGAGCTGTACTCAGAAAACTATAAGGCACTGAAGAAGACACAAAAAAAACAGAAAGATATACCATGTTCATGGATTGGAACAATATTGTTAAAATGACCATACTACGCAAGGCTATATACAGATTCAGTGTAATCCCTATCAAAATACCAATGTCATTTTTCATAGCACTAGAACAAATAGTTCTAAAATTTGCATGGATACACAAAAGACCCTGAATAGCTGAAACAATCTTGAGGAAGAACAGAGCTGGAGGCATCATGCTCCCTGACTTCAGACTGTAATACAAAGCTACAGTAATCAAAACAGTATGATACTAGCACAAAACCATATATATAAATCAATGGAACTGAATAAACAGCCCAGAAATAAACCTGCACTTGTATGGTCAATTAATCTATGACAAAGGAGGCAAGAATATACAATGGGGAGAAGGCAGCCTCTTCAGTAAATGGTGTTTGAAAAGCTGGACAGCTACATGGAAAAGAATCAAACTGGATTACTCTCTCACACCATTTACACAAAATCAAGAAGGATTAAAGACTTAAATGTAAGACCTGAAGCCATAAAACTCCTAGAAGAAAACAGAGGGAGTATTCCCTTTGAAATCAGTTTTAGCAATATATTTTTTTGGATCTGTCTCCTCAGGCAAGGGAAGCAAAAGCAAAAATAAACAAATGGGGCTACATCAAACTAAAAAGGGTTTGCACAGCCAAGGAAACTATCGACAAAACGAAAAGGCAGCCTACTGAATGGGAGAAGATATTTGGAAATGATTTATCTGATAAGGGGTTAATTCCAAAATATACAAAGAACTTATACAACTCAACATCAAAAAAATAAACAATCTGATTAAAAAATGGGCAGAGGACCTGAATAGACATTTTTCCAAAGAAGACATACAGATGGCCAACAGACACATGAAAAGATGTTCATCATCACTAATCATCAGGGAAATGCAAATCAAAAGCAAAATGAGATATCATCTCGCACCTATCAAAATGGCTTTTATCAAAACAACAACAAATAACAAGTGTTGGTGAGGATGTGGATAAAAGGGAACCATCATGCACTATTGGTGGAAATGGAAATTGGCACAGTCACTGTGAAAAACAGTATGGAGGTTCCTCAAAAAATTAAAAATAGAACTACAATATGATCCAGCAATTCTACTTTTGGGCATTTATCCAAAGAAAACAAAAACACTAACTCAAAAAGCTATATGCACCTCCATGTTCATTGTAGCATTACTTATAATACCCAAGATATGAAAACAACCTAAGTGTTGGATGAATGCATAAAGAAGATGTAGTATGTATATAAATGGAATATTATTCAGCCATAAAAAAGGAATGAACTCTTGCCATTGGCAAAATCATAGATGCACCTAGAGGGTATTAAGTTAAGTGAAGTAAGTCAGAGAAATATAAATACTGTATGATTTCACTTGTGGAATCTAAAAAACAAAACAAATGAACAAACGTTAACAAAACAAAAACAGACCCACATACAGAAAATAAATTGCTGGTTGCCAGAGGGGCGGGATACAATATAAAATATATATATATATATTTTTAAATAATTTTTAAAAAATATTAAAAATATTCCCCAATAATGGAAATAGGTGTGGGATATTAAGAGGTAGAAACTTCTGGTTATAAAATAAATGTCATGGGGATGTGATATACATCACAGGGAATATAGTCAATAATATTGTAATAACTGTATGGTGACAGTAACTAGACTTATTGTGATCATTTTCTAATAAAAAATATTGAATCACTATGTTGTACATCTGAAACTAATATAATATTGTAAGTCAATTATACTTCAGTTTTTAAAAAATTAAAGAAAAAACCCCCACGGGTCTGAGTTTTCCTAATGAGCTTTTCAACATGATTCTTAAAAGATGATAGTGTAGATTTAAGGGTGTCAGCAAGTATAGGTCTGTGTGATCAAAAGAGAAAGGCACTTGGCTGGGTGTTGGAAAACCTAGATTTTGGTTTCAGTTGTGCGCTCTGGCTAACACAAATGGTCACTTTTAAGATGCACCTATCATTTTTTGAGCATGTGCTAAGTGCTAATAATTCATTTAATCCTCTTTAAAGCTCAAGTTTCCTTATTTTACTGATAAAACTATGTGTTAGGGATGTAAAGCAATAACCCAAATCACCAAAATGGTAGTAGGTTTCCAAACACACATCCTGCCAAACACCAGAACATCCTTGGCTTTCTCTGTCTACTTACCCCTTTGCAAGACAGCTTTCTAATACTTGATTATCCTTCCTTCTTTCACTTGGTTTATTTTTTCTCTATGCTCTCCTTCTGCGTTTTAGGGAAAAGGGAATTTTAAAACGTTGTTTTTATTGTTTCCTATTGGGTTTCTCCATTTCTCCCCGGGCAGATTTGTCTGGCTTGTTACCATGCCAGCAGCCAAAGTCTATTCACTCCAGTTTCCTGAGGGTTCAGTGGTGAGAAGTATCAGAATCCAGGGGCTGCTTTTCAAAACAGATTCCTGCCAGCGATTCTGGCATTCCTCTTATTTACTCTCCTCCTCCAGCTACTCATATACACACTGGCTTAAAGGCTGCAGAAGAGCGAATGAAGAACTCTGGCTTATTACTTTCTAAAAACAGGACCTGTCATACTTCTGCAACCTTTGCACTAGATTTTAAGATGTTTCACTGGGAACAAAAGCATTCCTTTCTGGATACCTCATAAGATTTGCCAGTTAAGACTAAGTTAAATAATTCCCACTGTTTTCTTGGTAAGAAATATCTGCTAAAGCCCTCCTGCTTCTAAATTCACAGACGTCTTGTAAAACTTTCAAGAGAACAAGCTTCTTAACTGTTGTAAGCCTCTTGAAGAGCCACCTTAGAGTCAAGCCAATGTCAGAAGTGGGTTAATTACTGAAGGAACAACTATAGGCACCTATTCAGTCCTAAAGCTGTGTACCTTGGACGAACATGTGTCACCTTAATTTCTGCGTAAGAAAATGGAGCCAGCTTCAGCTATTGTTCCTCTAAAAAGTAAGAGCATCATGTCGCTTGTAAACGCAGACTTAATTACACTATCAGATGTCCCACAGCTGAGAAGTTTTAAGAGCAACAATACAACTGTCGGTATTTTAAAATAACAATGCAGACTCTAAGGCTGCTGCAAGTACCACTTTTAATTGTTGGTTAAGTCTAGTCCTAGTTTTATGTGCAGGAGCTTAGACGGAGATGCTTTGATTGATGGCAAGAGGTAGCAAAAGCCAGAAGCCGAGAAAGACTAGGGTACCTCCTGAGATAGGGACCCGGGCCATACACTTCATCTCTACAGTCTTCCCCAAATTCCCTTCCCACATTTTACAGAACTAATCCCTACAGCCACTGTATTTCCACTGCATTCTGTTATTACCTCTGTTAATAGCCTCAGTGTTGTTATCTGCTCAGCAACAATGTGTTCTCCCTTCTTCTGGTTACTTCTGAACGAATAACAAACGCCTTTTAGGGAAACAACCTTTTCACCAAACTCAGTCTGTGAGATTCAGATGGTACTGTCCCTACTTCCCAGACTCAAAGTATGGACATGATCAGAGCTAGTTAGTGCTAACCCCAGGACTTTTGCAGGCAAAGAGGCTCTCTTTTCTGCTGGGGTAAACTGGTAGGAGGTGAGCTGGAATGTTGAGGGGCTCACACAGGGAAAGCCCACCTGAGATTGAAGCCAACATAAGGAAATGGAGTGACTAAATGACACTGAACACCTGGACCCAAACTATCTACCTTTGGACCCTTTAGTTACATGACCAATAAATTTCCCTTTTGCTTAAGCTAGGGTGAATTAGGTCTCTGATTCACATAAGCACGTATCACATTGTATGATGAATATTGTTTATCCAGCACTTTGCCTCATAAAGAAGGTGAGTTTCTTTGGGGCTGGCAGGGACTGGGTCTAATTATCTGTGTGGACCAGGGGCCTAGCTAGCACAGTGTCAACCGAGTAAATTATAATCATTACCACTGAGTGATTAAACAGTGCCAGGACTGCTGTAAGTCTTTACAGGGGCTCTCTCACTTCACTCCCTTAACAACCCTATAAAGTGGGTACTATTTAATACTGCTCTGATTTTACAAATGAAAAATTTGTGGCACAGAAGTTGAAACACCTTGCCCAGGGCCACACAGCTGGTAATCTGCAGAGCCAGGCTCTTTATATAATCAATCACAAAATTATAGTAACAGCTACTCCCTTGTAATTTCACCCTCCAGAAATAACTATTAAAATAATTTGGAGACTACTGCTTCAGAATTCACTGCATAGTTACCCCATTACAACAACAATAATAATAGCTAATAATCATATAATGCTTAATGTGTGTCAGACACAATTCTAAGAGTTACACATATTAACTCCATCTTTCAACCCTCTAGTCTCATCCCCCTTTTACAGTGGAGAAAACAGAGGTTAAACAAGAGGTTAAGGTCAAGTTAATAAATGGTGAGCTGGGATTTGAACTTAGGCACTCTGGCTCCAGTGTCTGTGCTCTAACCACAGCACTGTCCTGTCCTAATGCTGAGTCATTTTTCAGTAAGTGAATGAATGAAAGGAAAGTGAATGTAATCAATCCTCTGTTAGGAGAGGGGAAGGCTGAGTAAAGAAATGGAATTATTTCTTAGCCTGAGTCAATTATTAATTCAGTAGAGTTCCCATATTTGTGGTGGGATATGACTTCCCTTAAGAGTTAACAAAACTGGGGCTTCCCTGGTGGCGCAGTGCTTGAGAGTCCGCCTGCCGATGCAGGAGACGCGGGTTCGTGCCCCGTTTCGGGAGGATCCCACATGCCGCGGAGCGGCTGGGCCCGTGAGCCATGGCCGCTGAGCCTGCGCGTCCGGAGCCTGTGCTCCGCAAATGGGAGAGGCCACAACAGTGAGAGGCCCGCATAACGCAAGAAAAAAAAAAAAAAAGAGTTAACAAAACTATGTTTGAATATAAACTTCTAAAGACTGTTTGGCAAATAAATGATCTGAGGATTATGTCCTTTGAGAGTCTTCTGTGCTTTAGTGTCCTCTATTGTCACAGGGAGTGGGCACCATTAGGTTTGCCTCCCCGGCATTCATTCCAGCCCTCCCTCCACTAGACAACAGAGTTTGGGTGAGACTGACCCACTTCCTGCTCTGCGTGTGGACCAATGAGTGCAATCTCTCCCATCCCAGTGACTGGTTCAGGAATGGGCAGTAACCTAGGCCTAGAATACAAAGCATTTCCTGACCACAGTGGCTGTTCAAGTTGGTTCAATCTAAGGCTTTTGTTCACTGCGGGGAAGGCGACCCCTCAGCCTTTCATAAAGAGAATACTGTGGCTGTTCCTGGCAACCATGTATAACTATGCAGGAAGCCTAAAGACAGAGCCAATACAAAACAGAGAGAAGAGCAAAATTCTGATCAAACCTAGGGGCAAATGAAGCCCAAACTACCTTCTGGACTCCTCTGTTACACAAGCAAATAAATTTCCTTTATTTAAACCAATTTGAGTTGGATCTTCTGGTATTTTAGCATTTTGGCTATAAAGCATGGATAATCAGAAAATGATTTAGTGATTCATCATACAAGAGAAGTTGTGAAAAGTGACCAACTCACCGGTAGTATTCCAGGACGGGCTCTGTTTGGGCTTCATAAGCCTTCAGTCTCTTGACAACCGTCTCTGGTCTATCATCCTCACGCTGAATAAGAGGCTCCCCAGTCAGATCATCAATGCCCTAAATGGGAGTTAGAAGATGCTGGCATCAAATATCATATTTTTGAAGGATATTTTTATAGGTAGTTAACTGATTTTTAAACAGACATCTATGCAAGCAGCAAACAAAAATGTGTTTTTAAATAAATGGAATCAAATCCAAATCCAGGTCATTGCAACACAGAGCGATGAGAACCCCACGATCATTTCCACAGTGTCAATCACCTTCTCTTTAGAGCAAAAGGTTTTCTAAACAGCCTCTAGATAATTTTATATTATATATTTATGTTATTATTATATATATTACATTAAAAACATGTATATACAAAAAGATTCAGCTACAGACTGGGAATCTCAACTGCAAGCCCTAAATAACCCAAGGTGTCGTTAATCCCTACTGCCCCAATTTCTAACACACTTCCTGGCACAGGGTAGGAAATCAGTACATGCTTTTGAAGGAATAACAAATCCCGGTTGCTCCTGGGGATGCCTTTACTACCAAGCTGACTGGACTAGACCAGATGACTACACCAAGTAACCTGAGAACATGCCCTCAGGAGTTCTGGTCATCCGAAGGTATCCAAAGTCACCTGTGAGTGCAAGAGGACTGGAGACAGTTGGCTACGCATAAGGCCAAGTCAGTTCCCCCCTAAATACTCACCATGGTTTTGGGAGGGTTGAATTCGATGTTGTAAACACGGCCACTGCATGGATGGATCCAGCGAGCAGTGAGGCGTTGCTTGATGACCTCAAAGGGCACGTTCAGATTAATCACTGTGTCTATCTGATAAGCTCTATCCAGAGCTTCTGCCTGTGGAAGTGTCCTTGGAAAACCTTTACAAAGTAAATTAAAAATGAACAAAGGGGGCTTCCCTGGTGGTGCAGTGGTTGAGAGTCCGCCTGCTGATGCAGGGGACAAGGGTTCATGCCCTGGTCCGGGAAGATCCCACATGCCGTGGAGCGGCTGGGCCCGTGAGCCATGGCCGCTGAGCCTGCGCGTCCGGAGCCTGTGCTCCGCAACGGGAGAGGCCACCACACGAAGAGGCCCACGGACCGCAAAAAAAAAAAAAAAAAAAAAAAATTAACAAAGGAAGAAAGAGCCATGGGGAGAAAGGGGAGAAGGAAGAAAATTAGTTAATATTGAGCAATCTGAACAAAAGCAATAACACCAGGAAGGCTGATGACAACCTTGTTATAGTTGTAGGGCAGCCGTGATAGTTAATTTTATGTGTCAACTTGTCCAGACCACAGGTTGCTCAGATATTTGGTCAAACAGTATTTTGGGTGTCTGTGAGGGTGTCTTTTGGGGTGAGATTAACACTTAAATCAGTTGACTGAGTAAAGCAGATTGTTATCCCTAATGTGGATACGCTTGGTTAGAATAAAGCTGCTGGCCTCCCCAGAAGATAAAGGGGAATTCCTCCTGCCTGACTGCCTTGCAACAGGGACATGGCTTTTTCCTGCCTTTGAACTCAAACATCACCTCTTCCTGGGTCTCATCTGCCTTCAGACTGGAACTACACCATCACACCACCGGCTCTCCTGGGTCTCCAGGTTCCTGACTCACTTTGAAGATCTTAGGACTTGTCCACCTCCATAACTGTGTAAGCGAATTCCTTATAACAAACACCTCTCTCTAGAAACTAAAAATCAACATATCCTCAAGGATCCCGCCACACCTCTGGCTGGGGAATGTTTACAGCTGATTGTAAGTTACTCTCCAGCCTTCCTTCTTCCTTTTGTGATCCTCCCTTATCCTAAATGTTCTCAAAAAGCGGGGAAGGAACAAAAAGTCATATCTGAAGGAGCTTAGAAATCATGCAGTCCACTTCCCTCTTTGCATTTAAAAAAAGCAGGCCAGAGAAGATGACTGGCCCCCAAGGCCCCAGGGTGGGGAGTGGCAGCACTCAGGTCCCCTGCCCACCATCCATGTCTGTAGCGCATGAAATCCTCACTCTCCTGTCTGCATGCATCCTTTCGGGCAGCTGAAATATTCTCAATATTCCACTTACCATCCAATAGCCAGCTATATTGGGTGAGATTTTTCAGCTCATGAAGGACCAACCGAGTCATGACATCGTCTGGGATGAGCTTCCCTTGGTCAATGAAAGTCTTGGCTAACACACCAATTTCTATAGCAGAAGCGGGAAAAAAGAAAAATCAGCAAGTGCATCTATTCTACCCCATTCTAGTCCTCTAGGAAATTGGTTACCTAAAGAAACCCCCTGGATAACACACTCATTTGAAAATGTGCATCATCAACTTTTGTGATAAAAACAGAGATTACAAAATAATCTAAGCCTATTTCAAAATCTGCATTACATAAAAATAATGGAAAGCTATAAACCAATATGTTAGCAGTAGTCATCTCTGTGATAGAATTATGTTATCTTTTCTTTTTTTTAACATATTTTCACTTTTCTGTGTTTTTCTAAATTTTCTATGGGAAAAAATATATATACTAACTGAAATTATTTTCTTTTTAAATAAGAAACTGAAATAGTCATTATTTTTAAGTGGCTCAGTTTAAGTGCCGGCAATCATGTTACTATAGAGATTTTTCTAATCCTCTAAAAGAGATGCTGCTGTCACAATTCAGTTTTTGACCAGATCAGCACTGTGATCATGTTATATTTTTATTAATGAAATACCTGAAAAGAATTTCTGAATAACTTTTCTATATTACCTATAATTGTATATCATTCGTACACAACAGTATTTTCATTTCCTCATCATCTCTTACCAAACTATTTACACACATTCAGAATTTTTCATGCCACTGTAAAAACCTGTGTACTTATAGTTTTGTGTTCTTTTTTCACTTAGCATCATTTTGTAAATATTTTTCAGTGATTTTATATAGTCATTTAGTCATTTTTGGTAACTAATACTCCATCAGTATATGTCTATGTTTGATAAAAATATACTCTTTCGGACTTCCCTGGTGGCACAGTGGTTAAGAATCCGCCTGCCAATGCAAGGGATACGGGTTCGAGCCCTGGTCCGGGAAGATCCCACATGCCGCAGAGCAACTAAGCTCGTGCGCCACAACTACTGAGCCTGCACACTAGAGCCCGCGAGCCACAACTACTGAAGCCCGCGTGCCGCAACTACTGAAACCTGCACGCCCTAGAGCCCGTGCTCCGCAACAACAGAAGCCACCACAATGAGAAGCACGAGCACAGCAACGAAGAGTAGCCCCTGTTCGCCACAACTAGAGAAAGCCCATGTGCAGCAATGAAGACCCAACGCAGCCAAAAAAAAAAAGTCTACAACAACAAAAAAAAAACTATAAAAAAAAAATTAAAAATATATACTCTGTCATGTCAATATATACTGTTAGACATTAAAATTTTTAAATTAGTCTTGATTTTTCCTTACCACTTCTGCTTTTAAAGATCTTAACACTCTTTTTTTTCTTTCTTTTTTTTGGGGGGGGGTGCTTCTGGGTTATTTCTGATGGATAAATTCTCAGGATTCAGAGATTAAACAGTCAAAGTTTATGACTGTTTTCATGGACACCAAGGGGGGAGAGAGGGTGGGATGAATTAGGAGATTGGGATTGACATATATACACTACTATGTATAAAATAGATAACTAATGAGAACCTACTGTATAGCACAGGGAACTCTACTCAGTGCTCTGTGGTGACCTAAATGGGAAAGAAATCTAAAAAAGAGGAGGTATATGTATACATATAACTGATTCACTTTGCTGTATAGCAGAAACTAACAACGTTGTGAAGCAACCATAGTCCAATAAAATTTTTTTTTTAAGTTTATGACTGTTTTCATAATTCTTGGTATGGACTGACATGCTGACTTCAGAACATATCCTAAATTGTCAAATTCATGAAACCTTAGATTTCTAACTAAGCACATTAACTACATGGAAATTGGCTGCCATTTGACAGGTGTACTGCTTGGGTTTATGAACAGCATCTGAAAGAGGCCCTGGGTTCTGAGAGCGCCCAGGACTCTCTAAAACTCTCTTGGAAAGGCCCACATACTTAATATTTAATATGTGTGCACCTCTCTATTGTCAGGGTTTTGACCACTGCTATGGGGGACATAGAGCTCAAACTCAGTATTGAGGAAAATAGTAATTCTCCAGGGCTGAGTCCCTAAAACTAGTATTGGTCCCTCCCCTCCCCTCTCACTCTTCAGGCCAAGTCCTCAACTAATAGCAACAAATGGACTGAGATGATGGGATTAACTAATAAAGTACTTACTTTTATATTAAGTATAAGAATAGCCTTATTCTTATAGCCTTAAGACTGTAGCCAGGGCAATGAGTCCAGAAAAAGAACAAAAGGCATCCAGAAAGGAAGAAGTAAATTATCTCTATTTCCAGGTGACATGATCTTGTATTTAGAAAATCCTAAGGAATCTACTAAAAAACTATTAGAACTAATAAATGAGTTCAGCAAAGTTGCAAGGTACAAGATCAAAAGTATACAAAAATGAACAATATGAAAATGAAATTAAGAAAATTCCATTTACAATTGTATCAAAAAGAATAAAAAACTTAGCAATATACTCTTTTTAAAAAGCACAAAACTGGTAATCTGAAAACCACAACATTGTTGAAAGAGATTAAAGAAGACCTAACTAAATGGAAAGATAGCTTATATTCGTGGATTAGAAAAGTTAATATTAAGATGGCAAGACTCCTTGAAAATGATCTACAGATTCAATGCAATCCTATCAAAATCCCAGCTGGTGTCTTTGTAGAAACTGACAAAATGACTGTAAAATTCATATGGAAATGCAAGGTATCCAGAATAGCTGAAAACAATCTTGAAAAAGAAGAACCAAGTTGGAGGACATACACTTCAGATTTCAAAAGACTGTTTGTACTGGCATAAGGATAGACATAATGTTGCTATGAATATTCATATATAAGTTTTTGTGTGAACACATGGAACAGAAATGAGAGCCAAGAAATAACCCCTCACATTTATGGTCAATTGATTCTCAACAAGGATACCAAGCCAATTCAATGGGGGGAAGAAATAGTCTTCTCAACAAGTGGTGCTGGGAAAACTGAATATCCATACACAAAAGAACAGGTTAGGTTAGGTGGGCCTCTATCTAACACCATATTAAAAAATTAACTCAATATGTATATCACAGACTTAAATATAAGAGCTAAAACTACAAAACTCTTAAGTGGACTTCATTAAAACTGTTATGCTTCAAAGAACACCATCACCAAAGTGAAAATCCAATCCACTGAATGTGAGAACATTCCTGTAAATCATATACCTAATAAGGAACTTTTATCTAGACTATCTAAAGAATTCTTACGACTTAGCATTTAAAAAGGAAATCCATTTTTTTAAATGGGCAAAGGATCTGAATACAAAAAAACAGATATACGAATGGCCAATAAGCACATGGAAAGATGCTCAACATCATTAAGTCATTAGGGAAATAACAAATGGAAACCACAATGAGATATCACTTCACACTCACCAGGATGGCTGTAATCAAAAAGACATAACAACAAAAAAAGACAAATGTTGGCAAGAATGTTGAGAAATTGAAACCCTCATATATTGCCTGTGGGATTATAAATGGTATAGGCAATTTGGAAAACAGTGTGGCAGTTTTTCAAAGGTTTAAACAGAGTTACTACATGACGCAGCAATTCAACTCAGGTATATTTTTCCAAGAGAAATAAAAATGTAAGTTCACACGAAAACTTGTATGTGAATGTTCACAGCAACGTTATTCACAATAGCCAAAAAGCGAAAACAACCCAAATCTTCATCAAATGACAAGTGGGTAAATAAAATGTGGAATATCCATACAAAATTATATTGTTTAGCCATAAAAAGAAGTGAAGTACTGATACATGTTGCAAAGTGTATGAACTTTTTTTTTTTTTTTGGCTGCGTTGAGTCTTTGTTGCTGTGCGCGGGCTTTCTCCAGTAGCAGCGAGCAGGGACTTACTCTTCATTGCGGTGCGTGGGCTTCTCATTGCTGTGGCTTCTCTTTGTTGTGGAGCACAGGCTCTAGGCACGCGGGCTCAAGTAGTTGTGGCACGCAGGCTCTGTAGTTGTGGCATGCAGGCTCAGTAGTTGTGGCACATGGGCTTAGTTGCTCCGCAGCATGTGGGATCTTCCCGGACCAGGGCTCGAACCCGTGTCCCCTGCATTGGCAGGTGGATTCTTAACCAGTGCGCCACCAGGGAAGTCCCAAAGTGTATGAACTTTGAAAACATGCTAAGTGGAAAAAGCCAGACACAAAAAACCCACATATTACATCACACCATTTATACGAAATGCTCAGAGTAGGCAAATCTAGAGAGACAGAAGGAAGATCAGTGGTTGTCCAGGGCTGGGAGCATTGGGGGAAAATAGAGAGTGACTACTAATGGGAATAGGGTATCTTTTTGGGGTGATAAAAATGTTTTAAAATTGATTGTGGTAATGGTTGCACAACTCTGAATGTAATTTTAAAAAAACACTGATTCATAGTTTAAGAGGGTTAATTTTATGTAATGTGAATTATATCTCAATAAAGATTTTTTTTTTTTAAAAAAGTAGGACTTCCCTAGTGGCACAGTGGCCTGCCAATGTAAGGGACACAAGTTCAAACCCTGGCCCGGAAAGATCCCACATGCCGTGGAGCAACTAAGCCCGCGCACCACAACTACTGAAGCCTGCATGCTCCAGGGCCCGCATGCCACAACTACTGAGCTTGCATGCTGCAACTACTGAAGCCCGCACACCTAGAGGCTATGCTCCGCAAATGGACAAGCTACTGAAATGAGAAGCCCACGCACCGCAACAAAGAGTAGCCCCCACTCGCTGCAGCTAGAGAAAGCCCGCACACAACAACGAAGACCCAACACAGCTGAAAAAAAAAAAATTAAAGATGAAAAATACCTGGTAAGCAAAACAAAAGAAAAAAAAAAGCCACTCATAAAACCAACACTGCTCAGGAATAATTATCATCAAAACTGATAATATAGGGCTTCCCTGGTGGTGCAGTGGTTGAGAGTCCGCCTGCCGATGCAGGGGACACGGTTTCGCGCCCCAGTCTGGGAGGATCCCGCATGCCGCGGAGCGGCTGGGCCCGTGAGCCATGGCCGCTGGGCCTGCGCATCCGGAGCCTGTGCTCTGCAACGGGAGAGGCCACAACAGTGAGAGGCCCGCGTACCACAAAAAAAAATAAAATAAACAAAAAAACCTGATAATATAAAAACCTCCAAATATTTTGTTTTATGAGTAGATAGTCCCATGCATAGTCTAATAATCATTTTCATATCGCTAACAACTTTCTATATCACTAAACACTTACATAGTTATCAAAATCTGAAGCCTGTAATGCTTCCATTTAAAAGAAAAATTAAAATGATTCAACTCTCTACGTCATAGTCTAAGCAGTTTGTTTATTGCATTTCAAGTTTTTACTCCCTCTTAAAATTACGCAAGGACTTTTGTCTAGCATATTCTTTGGACATTTAGTAAATTTTTATTCCCTTGATTGCCTATAATTTAATGTTGTATCTAAATAGACTCCTCATTAAAAAAAAATTTCCTTTTTTATTCAAAAAATTAACAAATAAATTTGGGAGCTTCCACACCTACAAAGCACAAAAAGCTAGTTTAAAAGTAAATCATTCAAAATAAACTGATTTTCTATAAAGTTATTCACAAATAAAAACAGAAAAGGAAGCTTAAAAGGGAATAGGAAGGGTTAAAACCAGCTTTTGATTTTAAGGATAATAATCAGAAATTCTAAAACACAGAAACATTCATTAATCTGAGAGATGGTGCTTGTATTATACAAAAAACCATTTTTATTTCTATATCTCCTTTTAACATCTGGTCATTCTTATACTCAAACCAACCACACCTCATATCCGAACTAACTGGAAACAACTTATTGTTTGAGCAGCTATGAAGTACAAAAGAGGGCCTGAGCAACCTGTAAATCCAGTTCTCTTTTATATATGCCAAGAGAAAGGGCTACAGAGAATTAATCTAGCTCCTGCCAAAAGTGCTTTTAGGGCTTCCCTGGTGGCGCGGTGTTTGGGAGTCCCCCTGCCGACGCAGGGGGCGTGGGTTCGTGCCCCGGTGCGGGAGGATCCCACGTGCCGCTGAGCGGCTGGGCCCGTGAGCCATGGCCGCTGGGCCTGCGCGTCCGGAGACTGCGCTCTGCAGCGGGAGGGGCCGCGGCGGTGAGGGGCCCGCGTACCGCGAAAAAAAGTGCTTTTAGCATTGTCATATTATAATGTACATAAATCTTTACTTTAAAAACATGTTGAAACAAAACAAAATAAAACTAGGAAAACAACAGGAATGAGTCAAATGACAGCTTTACACCCAATCACGGGCTTGAAAAAAAAAAAACTTTCTCAAATAATAAAGACTGAGTCAACATAGTGGTTACCTCTGGGGGGGCAGGAAGGAAATGTGATGGGTAGGCACATATGGGGACCCCAAAAGTACTGGTTTTCTGTCTGATGGTGGGTAAATGGGTGTTCATTTTATTCTTCTTCTAACCATCAAAGAAATAATACTTTCATGCATGGGATATTTCACAAGAATTATACTGAAAATCAAAACATCCCTTGACCTTGGTCCTCCCTCCAACCATCACTCAATCTGACTCCTCTTCAGTGAAGCACCTAGAAAGAATTCCCAATCCAGGTCTATATTCTTCCCCTTCCCACTGTGCTTCAGAATAGAATGTCAACTCAAGAACAGTATAAAGGTCCAAGTGGGTCTGACCTCATCTTATCTCTCCCCCACCTACCTCCCCACCATTTCTACCCAACCCTCAAACTATGGCCCCAGCAAGGAGCTCCACATACTCCGGGTCCTCCTAGTCTTTGCACACGCCTTTCTCCTCTTTGTTGCCTGACAAGCTCTCACTCATCTTTCAAGATACATCTGAAAGGGTCCTTCATGATGAGGTGTCCCTCAACCTCCGAAGCAACCAAAAGTTCCTCCTCTGGACTTCCATAATGTCACAGACTTATCTCTGTTTCAGCACTTATCACACTGCTGAAACTACCTGTTTACCTGTTGGTATGGGCTGCATTGTGTCCCTTAAAATCCATATGTTGAAGCCCTGACCCCCAATGTGGCTGTATTTAGAAATGGGGCCTTTAAGGAGGTAATTAAGGTTAAATGAGGTCATAAAGGGGAACTTTAATTCAATATGACTGGTGTCCTTACAAGAAGAGGAAGAGGAAAGACCACATGAGGACCCAGTGAGAAGGTGGCCATTTGCAAGCCAGGAAGAAAGGCTACACCAGAAACCAACTCTGCTGTCACTTTGATCTTGGACTCCTAGCCTCCAGAACTATGAGAAAATAAATTTCTATTGTTTAAGTCACCCAGTCTGTGCTATTCTGTTACGGCAGCCTGAGCAGACTTATGGCCATCAGCCTGCCCATGTTCCAACTGTGAGCACCTGCAGTAAAATATATTTGTCTCTGTATCTCCAGTAGCCAGCACACACTGGGTGCTTGACAAATCCATGGATGGATGAATGAATGGAGAGCTGGAGAGATGAGCTGCCTGGATTATCCTGGATTCTTTTTTTTTTTCCCCAATAAATAAATAAATATTTATTTATTTATTTATGGCTGCGTTGGGTCTCTGTTGCTGCGCATGGGCTTTCTCCAGTTGTGGCGAGCGGGGGCTGCTCTTTGTTGCAGTGCGTGAGCTTCTCATTGCGGTGGCTTCTCCTGTTGCAGAGCATGGGCTCTGGGCTCGTGGGCTTCAGTAGTTGTGGCTTGTGGGCTCTAGAGCGCAAGCTCAGTAGTTGCGGTGCACTGGCTTAGTTGCTCCGCGGCAAGTGGGATCTTCCTGGACCAGGGCTTGAACCCATGTCCCCTGCATTGGCAGGCTGATTCTTAACCAGGGAAGTCCCTATCCTGGATTCTAGCCATGGAATTTTAGAAAGGCCTAACTTACCTTGTTAGAAAAAAAGAAATGGAGCAATCCTCACAGAAAGCAATATTGTTAAAGGTAGAAAACTGTACTTACAGTTTACTATCACTTGTGTAAAACAGAAAAAAAAGAACAGAGGGAAGAATAGGTAAACTCTGGGTTGTATGTGCATGAGATAGCTCTGAAAGGATCTTTTCACTAAATGTCCTTTTAAATTTTTTGGAATTCAAAACCATGTAAAGTATTGCCTATTTTCAATACAAATCAAAATTTTTGCCATTACAAAAGTAATTTGCTCTGTCAATATCATTCTAATTAGGCACATCTATGCTGCCTGTGTGTACATAATAGAAGTTTTGTTAGACATACAGAAACTTGGGAGCTGACAGAGGCTTTGAGGATTACCTACTGAGTTCAACTTCCCCAACTTACAAATGAGAACAAATGAGATTCAAAAGGGGTAGCCATCTAGTCCAGGATTATGTCTTTGAGAAGCACTAGGCTGCAGTGCAGTTTCTCAAACTTTGGGCAATCACATGGCAACCTTACAATTTCTGCCATAGCTGAACTATTATTTACTATATAATTTTCTTTAAAGTGACTCAGCTTTTTAATTTTTTTTAAAAAATTATTTATTTATTTATTGGCTGCGTTGGGTCTTCACTGCTGTGTGCAGGCTTTCTCTAGTTGCTGCAAGTGGGGGCCACTCTTTGTTGCGGTGTACGGGCTTCTCATTGCGGTGGCTTCTCTTGTTGCGGAGCACGGGCTCTAGGCACGTGGGCTTCAGTAGCTCAATCACATGGGCTCAGTAGTTGTGGCTCGAGGGCTCTTGAGTGCAAGCTCAGTATTGTGGCACACAGGCTTAGGTGCTCCGCAGCATGTGGGATCTTCCCAGACCAGGGATATCGAACCTGTGTTCCCTGCATTGGCAGGCAGATTCTTAACCACTGGGCCACCAGGGAAGTCCAGCTTTTTAATTTAATAAGCTATAATGTTCACAAAATTAAAGGGTTGGTGTGCCAGTTATCATTTTTCAAATACACTTTGAAATAAAAAATTTTATTGATTTTTTATTTGCATTTAATTTTTGAGAAAAATTTTTGAGAAATGTTTTTGTCTACCTAAAATTATCTCATGAACCTCAATTTTGGAAATGTTGCATAATGCAGAGAGTAATTTAATCGGCATACAAGGAGACCTGGGTGTCCACTTTTGTCTCCCAGTGACTGGTTTTTATTATTGAGCAAGTTCTTTAACCTCTCCTGAACTCGGTTTCCTCATCTCTAAATGAGAGGGCTAGACTAATGACAAAGGGGCAGACTCAAGTTTCCTGACTGCAGGGTTCAGTGGTGGTCTACAGTTACTCCAGGTTTGCTACAGTCAACAGGTTCCCATATATTTCCAGTGTCTTTATCGCATCTGCTGGGATGATTTTAAACTTTAGCTATAAAATACAGCCATGGGTTATATAATACAGCATCATCATGAAATGGTGGTTGGAAAGTAAATTGGCACCATCCTTCCTTAGCATATCTGATGATACTGTATTTATAGAAATTCATCACTAGGGAATTTATTTGAAGCAAATAAGTAGAGATGCTGCCAAATGTTCGTGTACAAGGATACTCATAACAGTATTAATTATAACAAAGAATGGTTAACCACGTAAGTGTATAATAATAGGAAAATGTTTCAATTAACAATTGTGCAATCTTGATGAAACTAAAAGACTGCTTAGTGATGTGTGAACATGCTCACATAAGTGTGAAAAAAAGGTATCTAAGCAATCATTTAGACTATAACAAGTCTGCAAAGACATACAAATGCAACAGAGAAAAAAAGAGAGGGACTTCCCTGGTGGTCCAATGGTAAATCTGCCTTCCAATGCAGGGGATACCGGTTCAATCCCGGTCAGGGAAATAAGATACCACATGCCACGGGGCAACTAAGCCTGCACACCACAACTACTGAGCTCGCATGCCCTAGAGCCTGCGCACCGCAACTAGAGAAGAGAAAACCCGCACGCCACAACTAGACAGAAGTCCGCGCACCCCAAGGAAGAGCCTGTGTTGCAACGAAAGATCCTGCATGCCTCAACGAAGATCCTGTGCGCCGCAACTAAGACCCAACACAGACAAAAGTAATAAATAACATAAATAAATATACATTAAAAAAAAAAAAGAAACGAAAAAGGAGAAAGAAAAAAAAGAATGTAAGAAAAAGCACCAAAAGGTTAATTATAATTGTCTCTGGGTGGTAGAACTATACAGGACTTCAATTTTCTTTTTAAAACTCCCATGAAGTGTTTTCCTTCCTTTATAGTAAATATACTTTACTCTTGGTATCAAAAAACATTAAGCAGTATTTTTTAAATAAAAGGTTACACCTCTCCTTTGGCTCTGATCCTGGGGGAAATATCCAATCCATTCACAAATATTTTTTGAGAATATATTCTTAGTCCTGAGATACAGAACATCTGTAATAACAACCTCATGACACCTCCCTCAGCTCCATTTTCTGTTTTCTTTGTTAAAGAATTGCCTGTAGAGACTCCAGAAAGCAGGCGTCTAAGGCAGGCTGCACATCTTTCCCAGTGATCCTCTCCTCCCTCCCTCTAGCCTCTCTTTTCATGCTGTGGAGTCAGGAAGAGGACGGCGGGCTTGTCATGGGATGTTAAGGATAAACAAAGAGGGTTGTTTCTTAATTTAAAATAAAAGTTTACTTAATTTGCTTTAAATTTAATTTTTTTCAATGTTTTGTGTTTTCCCAAGTTAACATATCTTTAACTCTTCACTGAAGGTGTTCTCTAACACGCAATTATGCCTCACTGCTGAGTTATTTTTCAGAGAATCGCTTAAGTATTCTTTACTCCTTCCCACTCTGAATAACCTTGCCCCGAGCAGGTGCAGTACCGGGGATTGTTTATTGTTACCTAATGCAAGCTGTTGCATCAAGAACACTACAAAGTGAGCCAAACAGTTTAACCTTCTGAAGTTTCATACTTTATGATTTTTTTAAAGATCAATGTTAGGAGAAAAATAAAAGTAGTAATTCACCAGATTAGGTGATAAACCAAAGAACTCCACAAGACAAGCTAAAAACAGTTTTTTCATTTGAATGTCAGTATTCTGAAACAAACCAAAAAAACCCACCTAGAAATAACCTATATAACCCATCAATAGGGGATCGGTTAAATAAACCACGGCAGATCCAGCAAATAGACACCTATACAAATGTTAAATAATGAAATGGATTTCTGTGTTTTCGTGTGGAAAAATATCCTAGATATAGTGAAAACACACTGGTGCAGAGCACATATTTAGTAGGATTACATATTGCATATAAAACATGGGATATACATATACCCTGTATGTGCTTATACACAAATACAGATTTCTAAAAGCAAGCACATGACACTGCTCCCCTCTGAAGAATGAGACTGAGGCAGGGAATGAGAGAGCGTTTTACTTTTAATATTATGTACTTCCATCCTGTTTCCAATCCTTTTTTACCTTGTGCAAGGGGTTAGTCCTAATTTTTAAAAGGAGCTTCAAAATGACTTTGTTCTGGAAAGTAAAAGTCAACACTTTTGAGAGAAAAAAAAAAACTCATCTTGCTGTTACTTTTGGAAAACAGCTTTCTTAAGATATAATTTACATAAAATCCACCCATTGTAAAGTGTACAGTTTGTTGACTCGATTTCGTGCTGAGTTGCAAGAATTTTTTTGGCATGAGAAACAAAACAATCTTTCAGATAACCATGCACAAGAACAGCTTTCGTGTCTAAAGATCTAAGCCAATTTTGCGACAGCAAGGAGGGTAAATAATATTGGCCTTCAGATTATGGGGGAAGGGTCAAAACCAGAAAATTCCATAGCGTTTAACAAACAAACAAAAAGTTAAAAAAGAAGGGCGGGAGGGGTGGGCAAATAAAAGAAAAGAAAAACAAAAAGTTAAAAAAGAAAGCGCTGGGCTTCCCTGGTGGTGCAGTGGTTAAGAATCCACCTGCCAATGCAGGGGACAGGGGTTCAAGCCCTGGTCCGGGAAGACCCCACATCCCGCAGAGCAACTGAGCCTGCGCTCTAGAGCCCGCTCGCCACAACTACTGAGCCCACACGCTGCAACTACTGAAGCTCGCTCACCTAGAGCCGGTGCTCCACAAGAGAAGCCACTGCAATGAGGAGCCTGAGCACGGCAACAAAGAGTAGTCCAGCTCGCCACAACTAGAGAAAACCAGTGCGCAGCAACTAAGACCCAACAGAACCAAAAATTAATAAATAAATTTATAAAACAAAAAAGAAAAGAAAGAGAGCTCTAACAGTTCTCCAAGCGCAAGGGCTGGCAGAGAATAAGCCACACACAGATCATGGACCCTTAGGAGCAGCTGCGACTGGGGCTGGACATACCTCTCAAAGCCATGTGGTTTTCTTTAATCTTTGAGCTTCGAATGTGTCCTAACTTCCTAGTGCCTTCCCTCAATAACCCACCTGAAGCTATCCACAGAGGCCAGAGGTTTCCGGGAACAGTATCTCAGCAGCTCGAGGACTTCCCCACCCCCCACCCCGGGCGGCAACTGGGAGATGCTGCGCCCGCACCCCTGGACCCATATTCCTGGGACCCACTTCCCGAGCCCCGGTCCCTCCGCCCACAAATCCCCACCGGGACGACAGCGCACAGACACTCCTCCCGCCCGGGCTCCCACCTGTGCCCCGAAGCATATTGTCTCGGAGCAGGTCCCCGCTGGAGAGGTGCTTCAGCTCGAAGTGTTTGGTGATGCGCGAGGACACGGTGCCCTTGCCGGAGCCCGGCGCCCCCATGATAGCTGCGCGCACTAGCCGCGCAGACGCCCCCATGGCCGCCGAGAGAGGCTGGGGACGGAGTGTGGGGCTTCGGCCTGGCTGCGCTCTCACCCGCTCCGCAGGCCGGGGCCGGCCGGCTGGCAGCGCTGCAAGAAAGATACGGCCTCCGCGCCCAGGCGCTCCCGGAAGTGAGGCGACAGCCTCCAGGCCAGCCCCACCTACGCCCCGCCGGGCTGCCGCGCCCGCCCCTGGCGACCCGGGAACCCCCCCCCCCCCCCCCCCCAGTATCCAGTCCATCACCAGCTACTGCCCATGTTCTCTTACCATCTCTCCAACACCCTACTCCAGATACCATCACCTCCTGCCTAGGCTTTTATAAAAGCATCCTGTCTGGTCTCCTGGCAATGTCTCAGGGGATTCCCTCCAATCTTTTCACCACACAGCAGCCAGAGTGGTCCACATCAAACTGCCGATCTGATTGTGACACCTCCTTGTTTGAAACACTGAAGGCTTCCCATTGCTCTTTGGATTAAGACCCAAAAGCTTAACACAGCCTGCAAGGCCACATGTTCCGGACCCTGGCAATTCTCCAGCCTCTCGTAAAGCCCTTGCCCACCCCCGTCTCTGCACTCTAGTCACCATTGCTCTATTTTTCAGTTCTTCAAATCCACTGAGCTCCCTCCCACCCCAGGGCCTTTGCATATGCTGTTCCTCTGCCTGGACTCTTTTCCTTCTGTTTCCATTCCCTTCACCTAGTTGACTCCTACTCATCCTTTAGATATATCAATAACTTCAGAGGTCACCACTTCAGGGAAACGTTACATGACCCCAGCATCTCGGTCAAGTTCTATGGTAAACCCTATCAAAGAGCCATGTTTCTTTCCTCACGAAACTTAGTTCAGCACATAATTTCCCTGCTTATCCATGCAATGACCTGATGAATGTCTGTCTCTCTGAGTTGATTCTGTGCCCACCAGGTGGGACCATATCTGTGCTTGTTTACCAGCCCCTAGCATAGGCCGAGCTCTTAGAGGGGGTCAGTGGTTAAGAATCCACCTGCCAATGCAGGGGACAGGGGTTCAAGCCCTGGTCCGGGAAGACCCCACATCCCGCAGAGCAACTGAGCCTGCGCTCTAGAGCCCGCTCGCCACAACTACTGAGCCCACACGCTGCAACTACTGAAGCTCGCTCACCTAGAGCCGGTGCTCCACAAGAGAAGCCACTGCAATGAGGAGCCTGAGCACGGCAACAAAGAGTAGTCCAGCTCGCCACAACTAGAGAAAACCAGTGCGCAGCAACTAAGACCCAACAGAACCAAAAATTAATAAATAAATTTATAAAACAAAAAAGAAAAGAAAGAGAGCTCTAACAGTTCTCCAAGCGCAAGGGCTGGCAGAGAATAAGCCACACACAGATCATGGACCCTTAGGAGCAGCTGCGACTGGGGCTGGACATACCTCTCAAAGCCATGTGGTTTTCTTTAATCTTTGAGCTTCGAATGTGTCCTAACTTCCTAGTGCCTTCCCTCAATAACCCACCTGAAGCTATCCACAGAGGCCAGAGGTTTCCGGGAACAGTATCTCAGCAGCTCGAGGACTTCCCCACCCCCCACCCCGGGCGGCAACTGGGAGATGCTGCGCCCGCACCCCTGGACCCATATTCCTGGGACCCACTTCCCGAGCCCCGGTCCCTCCGCCCACAAATCCCCACCGGGACGACAGCGCACAGACACTCCTCCCGCCCGGGCTCCCACCTGTGCCCCGAAGCATATTGTCTCGGAGCAGGTCCCCGCTGGAGAGGTGCTTCAGCTCGAAGTGTTTGGTGATGCGCGAGGACACGGTGCCCTTGCCGGAGCCCGGCGCCCCCATGATAGCTGCGCGCACTAGCCGCGCAGACGCCCCCATGGCCGCCGAGAGAGGCTGGGGACGGAGTGTGGGGCTTCGGCCTGGCTGCGCTCTCACCCGCTCCGCAGGCCGGGGCCGGCCGGCTGGCAGCGCTGCAAGAAAGATACGGCCTCCGCGCCCAGGCGCTCCCGGAAGTGAGGCGACAGCCTCCAGGCCAGCCCCACCTACGCCCCGCCGGGCTGCCGCGCCCGCCCCTGGCGACCCGGGAACCCCCCCCCCCCCCCCCCCCACTCCCCCCGCATCCCCTTTGCTTTCCTCCGCCTCTGGGGGCCCTCCTCCTTGACTCTTGAATGCCCCCCACTTCCCTCAGATCCACACCTCGCACCTGTCAGTGTCCCGCCCCGTCCTGCCCAGTCCCAGGGGATCGACCGCGCCCGCCCGGGGCCTCTCCCAACCCCAGCGCCGTCCTCCGCGCGGCTCCCACTTGCTGCCGCCTCGCCACCACCCGTGCCCCTCGGCTCCCTGTGTCGTCAGAGGGCCGCCTCTCCTCCTCCCAAGCCCGCAGTTCCCTCCCCTCTCCTCTGCTGCCGAGCGACTTTTCCTGCTCCCTCGCGTTCTCACGCAGGCCGGTAAGGTACGTTTGTCTAGGTAGAGTCCCAGTGGGTGGCAATGAACCAAAAGGGCCTTCCTCCTCGTTTCACAGAAGAGGAATCCCAGTTGAAAATGAGTGAGGCGCTCTAAGTCACAGGTCTGTTGAGGGGTGTCTCTTACTTCCCAGGATAACACTTTCGGATTCAAAAGGAACTGTTGCTTTTACGCAGCCGAGTACTGGCTCCTCCTCAGGCTCCACTGTTTGCGTGGATGCCATAAATATTTATTCAGTAAAATTCCTGCTCCTTGGATTTGAACGTCTAGTGGTGGAAGCAGGTCATAACAAGGAAACAGATAAATGAGCAAGGTAATTTGAGATAGTACAATGAACAAAATAAAATGCAATGTGTAGAGGGAGGCTGTCTTAGATTGGGTGGTCAGTAAAGCTTTGAAGAAATGGCATTTGCTCTTAGCACTGAATGGGAAGGTGGAGGGAGAGGGACAAAGTCAAGGGGAAGAGGCTCTAACGTGGCATGTTTGTCATGTTCCAGGAATAGAAACACAAAACAAAAATTTCCTACCTATTTCCTCTGTAAAATGGGCATGGAAGACTAGTATGGAGTTGTTAAAATAATGTGTGTAATGCCAGCTACAGGCTAAGTGTTCAATATTACATTAAAGTCATCCACTATTATTATCGTTTCTTAGTGGAAGGTCACTATGCTAAGGCAGAGAGAAGGCTCTGTGAAAATAAACACAGTTCCATCCTCCTCAGAAGTTGCCGAATGAGTGGCCCCAAACTGCTTTCAATTTAAAAGACAGAAATTATTTCAGAGTGAGGTGGTAAGGGAAATCTTGCTCCCCAGTGAATCTGAGCGGGGTGAGTGGATGGGGGTATTTAATAGGTAGACAGTGCTGTACTTGGAAAGAAATTTAGTAGCTCGTACGTATTTATAACTAAGAAAGAAAGAATGAAAATTAATGAATTAAGCATTCAACTCATATAGTTAGAAAAAAGACATCAAAATAACCCATGGAGAGCAGAGGAAGGGATTAAGTAAAGAAAAAGAACATAAATGAAAGGATCAGAGAACTTAAGAAACAGAACTAACAAAAGAATGAAAAGGTCTGGACAAATACAAGTTACGAAACACTAGAGAACTAGGTGCATAGAGAGTCCTTCTAATCTCCAAAGCTGGGAACATTTGAGGGTTTAGCTGCAAAAGAAACCTGAAAGAAAATCCTGGGGATATTTGGCTTAGAAAGAAAACAAACAAAATAGCGGAGGAATCATCCCATCACTGGGGAGGAAAAGCTGAGTGTTGTGGTCACATCACCAGGCCCCACAAAATGCCAACTAACTGCAGCTTTGCTAAAGTTTGTGGATTATGAATGAGGAATGAATAAGTAACTGCCAAACTGAGAAATCTCCTGGCAGCTGGGCTTAGCACAGTCATTTGGCCATGCACACACATTTGTATGGGCTGGTTCTTCACCCTTGAACTTGCCCCGGTGGTAAAGACACTGAGCTCAAATAATACATTAATACAACAGAAAGTGTGAGTCAAAAAGAGATTTAAAAATGCTTGTATGTTGGGGCTTGCCCTCTAGGACTCCTGAAGAGGCCAGATCCAAAGAAGTCTGAGAGAAGACCACGTGGAGAGAGGGCCAGCGATCTGAGTCGGTCCAGCCATTCCAGCTGAGCTGCCAGTTGTAGCCACAGGACTGAACCCAGGTGTAGGTGGATTAGAGAGTGGAGAAAGAATTTCTCCCTGAGCTACTAGAAAAATAGAATTGTCATTACCTGAGATTGGAAAAACTGTAGGAGAAACAGGTTTGGGGAGAATATCAGTGTTGTTTTGGGTAAGTTAAGTTGGAGATGCCTTTGGGACATCCACAGGAATTGATAAGGAAGCAGTTAGATGTACAAATTTTGACTACATAGTAGAGGTCCAGGCTGGAGATATAAAATCTGGGAGTTGTTGATATATTTAAATTCATGAGCTAGAACAAAGTCACTTAGGGAGTGAATTTAGATGAGAGGAGAAGAGGTCTGAAATCTGAGTTCTGGGGTTCGCCAGAATTTTGGGATGAGGAGGAAACACTGAAGGAGCCTTAGAGGAGAGGCAAGTTAATTAGGAAGAAAACAGGTGAGTGCAGTATCTTGGAAGTCGATGGAATGTGTTTCAAGAAGGAGGGAGTGATTAAATGAGTCAGATTCTGCTGATAGGACTGAGAACTGACTGAAATTATTTCTAAGCGTTAAAAAAAAAAAAAAGATTATTTTTCATTTACAGTGCATAGATGAAAATATCAGAGGATAGTTTTGCCAAGAATCCCATAGCTATTCAACAACTGAATTAGTAATTTCAAAACATGTTAGGTGAAATATAGAAAATGCTTTCTCTGAGAGGGAATTCTGTGAGTAGAATTCAAACTGTCCAGAACAAGGATATTAGAGAAAAAAGAAAGAGAAGATCTAGACAAAAGTAGGGGAAGAGAAAAGAGGAGGCACAAAGAAATGAAAATAAAGGGCTCTATTTAACAGCCCTTGAAAGGGCCGTATGAAAAGATGTTAAATCATACTTATGACAAAGGAAATGCAAATTAAAACTATAGTGAGATACTATTTCTCAACTATTAGATTGGCAAAAATCTAAGTTTGACAACGTAGTGTGTTGACAAGGTAGTGAGGAAACAAGCATTCACATTTTGCTAGTGGGAATACAAAAATGGTACAATCCATGGAGAGAGAAATTTGGCAATATCTAGCAAAATTTCATATACGTGCACTTGTCAATCCAGAAATTCCATTTCTAAGAATCTAACCTAAAGATACACTAGCAAAAATACAAAAAGATATATACATAGAGTTGTTCAATGAACACTATTTGTAATAGCAAAAGAGTGGAAACAATACCAAAGTCCATCAGAATGGTCAAATAAATGAGGATCCACTCACATATTGGAATACTACACAGCTGTAAAAGCAAATGAGAAAGAAATATCTCTACAGAGTGCTATGGCATGATTGCCAGTGAAAAAAAGTCAAGGACGCAAAGCTGAAGGTTATATACTACCACTTAACCAGAGTGGGGAGGAAGATATGAATATATCTTTATGTCTTAGAAAAATAGAAACAAAATTTAAAAATAAAATAAAACATTAAAATTTTTGTTTTATTTAAACAAACAAAAACTGATTACCTCTAGGGGAAGGAAGGAATGGGGTAGAAGGAATGGGGCAGATGGAGGTCAGACTTCTCTGATTGTACTTTGGTTTATACGAGTGACTTTGTTAAGTATGTAGCAAGACTTAATTTTTTTTAATGTTTCCAAAAGCAAGCCTTAAAAGTTAAAGGCAAAATGAAACAAATGAACATGGCTGTGTAATGACTTGGTTCTGTCTATTTTTATAAATTGCTACTGCTCTTTGAATAGCTTGCAGAAATCTGAGTTGCTTCCTTTGCTACTGAGGTAACGCATGTTCTGAAGTTTTATCTTGGAATTTACCATACCATCTCACATAGCTCACTTTGTCGTTCCTGCCAGGTGACAAATACTGTAACTTGGCCTTAGAACATACTTCCTCACCATTTTGTCCTAGCCTGAGGCATTGCTTGTCCTTTGGGACAAAACTACTCCTATCAGAGCACTGACTTCCCTCCAGAGAGGAGACACTGTGTTATTCCCCTAATAACGCCTCGTCGGTTCTGAAGTTGTGTCCATCCAGGGCATTTCTGTCCCAGGACCCAGGGATAGGGTAATCATATGCCCCTGAGGGTAGTCCTCCTCCCTGAAATTCAAGAGTTTTCTGGGTCACAGGATTTGGAGTTGCACACAGCTAAATTTGACTCTCACAAGCTGAGGGACCTTGAGCAAAATAATTAACCTCTCTTAGCTTCAGTTGCCTCATTTATGAAATAGGGGGAGGGTGATATTAATCCTATAGGGTCGTTGTGAAATTTAAATAGGATCGTGTACGTAAAATGCCAGGCATATGCTAGGCGCTGCTTCTCTTCTCCTTGCTCTGCTTCCCTCCTCTTCTTTCCCACCTTCTTTTCATTCACTCTTCCCTCCACCCTTTTCTTCATTAAACAAAATAAATTAGACTAGGAAACTTTCAAGGTTCTTCTCAAGCTCTGAGGTCCTTAGAAGTATTGATGAAGTGCAGTGCATTCAGATGGAGGCTTGGCCACTGTAATTCGAAATTCAAAGATTAATGTAGTAGAAATGTGGGTCAATGGTGATTTTAAGTGAAGAGGCTTTTAGGGGTTAAAAGCACAGAGGAATGGGTTTCTTGGTGGAAATACTTTAGTCCCAATAATATTATAAATTGTGCAGATTTGTCCAAGGGAAGCGAGGGAGTAGGGAAATAAGGGAAGGACAGAAGGAAAGAGAAAAATTGGAAAGAAAGGAGGAGGTTAACATTTAAAAGTCAGATAACAAGTGTGGGTGAAAATATGGAGAAATCTGAGTTTCCATGCACTGCTGTTGGAAATGTAAAATGATTCAGTCACTTTGGAAAACAATCTGATAATTCTCAAACAATTAAACATAGAGTTATATAACCCAATTTCACTCCTAGGTATACACACAAGAAAATGGAAAACATATGTCCACCACACAAAAACTTGTACGTGAATGTTCATAGCAGCATTGTTCATAATAGCCAAAAGGTGGAAACATTTCAAATGTTCATCGATGGATGAATGGATAAATGAAATGTAATATATTCATACAACAAAACTTTATTTGGCCATAAAAAGGAATAAAGTACTGATACATGCTATAACATGGATGAATCTTGAAAACACTATGCTAAGTGAAAGAAGCCCCATATTATATAGTTCCATTTATATGTAAGTCCAGAGTAGGGAAATCTATAGAGACAGAAAGTAGATTAGTAGTGTTTGGAGCTGCGGAATATGGGGAACAAGGAAGATAGGGTGGTAATAACTAAAAGGTACAGAGTTCCTTTTTGAGGTATGAAAATGTTCTAAAATAGACTGTAGTGATGGTTGCACACCTTTGTGAATATATTAAAAACCACTGAAGTGTACACTTTAAGTGAGTGAATTATATGATGTGTGAAATATATCTTAATAGCCTTTAAAAAAATCAATCAATATAATTCACCATATTATCAAATTAAAAAGAAAAACCATATGATTATCTCAATAGAGGCAAAAAATCATTTTATAAAGTTCAACACCCATTTATGATTAAAAACTCAGAAAACTAGGAATAGATCGGAACCATCTCAATCTGATAAAGGGCATTTATAAAAAAACCTAAGCTAACATCACAGTTAATGGTGAATGTATTCTCCCAAATGTGGGGAACAAGACCAAGATATCTGCTGTCATCGTGTCTCTTTAACAGTGTTCTGGAGCTCCTAGACAGTGCACTAAAGCAAGGAAGATTGAAGAAGAAGAAACAAAACTTCTTATTCACAAATGAGCATGTATATAAAAAGTCATAAAGAATCTACAATAAAGCTACTAGAACTAATGTGTTCTGGATTCAAATTCAAATACAAAGCTACATTGGTATCTCTACACACTAGAAACAGACAATTGCAAATAAAAAGTTTTTAAGATGCCATTTGTAATAACATCAAAAAATATTTGGGGGTAGATCTAAGAAATTGAATACAAGAACTGAATATTGAAAACTACTCATTCGGAGAAAAATTATAGAAGATCTAAATAAATGGAAAGACATACTATGTATATGAATCAAAACACTCAGTTTGGGGCTTCCCTCGTGGCACAGTGGTTGAGAGTCCGCCTGCCAATGCAGGGGACACGGGTTCGTGCCCCAGTCCCGGAAGATCCCACATGCCGTGGAGCGGCTAGGCCCGTGAGCCATGGCCGCTGAGCCTGCACGTCCAGAGCCTGTGCTCCGCAATGGGAGAGGCCACAGCAGTGAGAGGCCCGCGTACCGCAAAAAAAAAAAACCAGAAACAAAAAAAACCACTCAGTTTGGTTACAATCTCAGTTCTCTCCAAATCATCTATAGCTACAACATAGTCTCAATCACAATCTCAGCAGGTTTGTTTTTTTAATAAAAATTAACAAGCTGATTTTAAAATTTGTAGAAGTAAAAGGAACCTAGATTAGCCAATACAATTTTGAGAAAGAACAAAAATGGAGAACTTTACCTGATTTCAAGACTTACTATAAGGCCGCAGTATTTAAGACTGTGGTGTTGATGTAAAGATAGGTATATGGATCAATGGAACCGAATAGAGTCCAGAAATAGACTCATACATAGAGTCAGTTCATTTTTGACAAATGAGAAAAAGGTAGTCTTTTTAACAGTGTTGCTGGAATAATAGGATATCCACGTGGAAAAACATAAACTCAATTCTTACCTCATGCCATATGCCATAATTAACTCAGAATGGATCATAGACCTCCATGTAAAAGTTTAAAATGATAAAACTTCTACAAGAAACCTAAGAGAAAATCTTTGTGACTTTTGTTTAGGCAAAGATTTCTTAGGACACTAAAAGAACGAACCATTAAAGAGAAACATTATAAACTGGAGTTTAACCAAAATTAAAAACTTATGCTCTTTGAAAAACAATGTTTAGAGAATGTAAAGGAAAAACATACACTAGGAGAAAATCTTTGCAAAATATATATCTAATAAAAGGCTTGTATCTAAGATATGTAAAGACCTCTTACAACTCAATAATAACAAAACATACAACCTGATAACAAAATGAACAAAAAATTTGAACAAATACTTCATCAAAGAAGCTATATGATTGAAAAACAGGCATATGAAAAGATGCTTAATATCGCTGGTCATCAGGAAAATGTAAAATAAAACCATAATGAGATACCAGAACAGCTAAAATTTTAAAAACCAGGTCACACCAAATATTGAAGAGGATTTGGGATAACTACAACTCTCATACATTGCTGATGTGAATACAAAATGGTACAACCACTCTGGAAAAGTTTGGCAGTTTCTTGTAAAGTTAAATGCACACCTACCAAAAAAAACCAAGCAGTCTCTCTCCTAGGCATTTACTCAAGAGAAATGTAAACATACTTCCAGCATTAATCTGCCGGGGTGCCGTAACAAAATACCATGGACTGAGCGGCTTAAATATTTATTTTCTTACAGCTCTGAAGGCTGGAATTCCAAGATCTAGGTGTCATTAGGATTGGTGTCTGGTGAGAGCTCTCTTCCTGGGCTGCAGATGGCCACTTTCTCACTGCATCCTCACATGGCCTCTTTTCTGTGTGTGCATGCCATCATAACAGATGTGACATGTTGATTTTTTTTACTTTTCTGTTTCATTTGAAAAAAAATTTAATGAGCATATAAAATTTTTACCCCCCAAAGATCACCTTAAAAAAAACCCCAACAAATCCCATCTAATATATCACCTTAGGAAAAAAAAAAAAAAAGACAGGGCTTCCCTGGTGGCACAGTGGTTAAGAATCCTCCTGCCAATGCAGGGGACACGGGTTTGAGCCCTGGTCCGGGAAGATCCCACATGCCATGAAGCAACTAAGCCCGTGAGCCCCAACTACTGAGCCTGTGCTCTAGAGCCCGTGAACCACAACTACTGAAGCCCGCGCGCCTAGAGCCCATGCTCAGCAACAAGAGAAGCCACCGCAATGAGAAGGCTGCACACCGCAACCAAGAGTAGCCCCCACTTGCCGCAGCTAGAGAAACAGAGAAAGCCTGCGCACAGCAACAAAGACCCAACGCAGCCAAAAATAAATAAATTTATTAAAAAAAAAGTCAGTGGATTTTCTTCAGCTTTTTAAAACTTTACTGAAGTATAATTGATGACATCACGCTTTTATTATTCATGAATTAGATTCATTTTAATCCAATTAGCATTTACTGATGTTCTAGGAATGTAGCAGCAGTGAACGCAGCAAAACCTCTATACTCAAGTTTTCCTTCCCGTATGTGGAAGGGAAAGAGGATAGTAATGAGTACTGTGAAAAAAATAAATAATAATAATAATAATAAAGCAAAGGAAAATTTATATCTGCAGGCAATTCTTTTAAATATCACTATCTCTTCAGTGAACATTTGCAATATCTGCCTCATCAAATACTCTCTACAACAGAATGAAGTGACAAAGAATGAAGTGCAAAGTAGAAGAGCTGCGTCCTAGTTCTGCCTCAGTCACTCATTAGCTCTGTAAACTTCGGCAAGTACTTGACCTTTCTGCGCCTCACTCTCAACAGTAAAATGGAGATCACGCCTGTCCCAGAGTGGTGGTGAGGCTCGCTCTTAGGATCTTAGTAATGTGGGCACGTTTTATCATTATGTAAACAAAGGCTCTGTCTCCAAATTATCTCTTTAGGCAAAGCTTGTGATTTGGAATTGTAAGTCTCTTTCTCTTTATTCCCTACCACCCCCATTTTCGACTCAAGGTTTTAAAGATTGCTATTAAAAACAAACATCTTTTAAGATAGCACGTTAAGATACTGTCACCTAAAATATATTTATTATAAAACAGATTTATTAAAAAATAACTTTTTTTTTTTTTTTTTTTTTTTTG
>NW_006779719.1:260026-281244 GCF_000442215.2 Lipotes vexillifer
GCGGCATGTGGGATCCTCCCGGACCGGGGCACGAACCCGTATCCCCTGCATCGGCAGGCGGACTCTCAACCACTGCGCCACCAGGGAGGCCCAAAAAATAACTTTTTAAAAGTCAGTTATTCAAGTTAGTCTAAGCAGCAGAACTGTGATGCCTCAGGGCACAGTGAGATTGGGCTTTGAATATGGTGGCGGAGAATTCTAAGCTGCTCTGAAGATCCTGTGCCCAGACTAAGCCAAATTGAGGGATGGGAGAGTGGTGATGAAAGAAACCAGGAGGAAAGTTGTAAAGCAACTGATGATGGGAACCTGAGATAGGGGAAACCTGTAATGCCTCAGGCTCCAAATCCCCACTCTGGATGAAGGCTGCCCCTCAGTCACGTGTTGCAGTTCCTGAGACGCACAGAAGGAGGCGCCATTCCTGAATTATTCCTCCTGCTCCACCCCCCCAGTAATGAAGTTCCTAGTGATAAGACTTATCACTTATATTTCATTTTACAGTTTTGTGAGCACTTTCTCATTTGGTCCTTATAACTAGGTGATAATTAGAGGCTGGTTCTGTTATCCCCATTTTACAGATGGAAAACTGAGAGTCAACCATTTTAAGTGAATATTCAGTGTCAGACAGGCAGAGCTAGTCTTTCAACTCCTGACCCAGTGCCCTTCCCGCTCTGCTGTCTAGAGTAAAGGAGGATTGTCAAGTACAGCTGAGAAATGGAGTTGTATTTTTTTTAATTCTTTTTTTAAAAAAATTCATTTTTAAAAAATTTTTGGCTATGTCGGGTCTTCGTTGCTCTGTGAGGGCTTTCTCTAGTCGTGGCGAGCAGGGGCTACTCTTCGTTGTGGTGCGTGGGCTTCTCATTGTGGTGGCTTCTCTTGTTGTGGAGCACAGGCTCTAGGCACACAGGCTTCAGTAGTTGTGGCATGTGGGCCCAGTAGTTGTGGCTCACGGGCTCTAGAGTGCAGGCTCAGTAGTTGTGGCACACGGGCTTAGTTGCTGCATGGCATGTGGGCAAATGGATTGTCAAATACAAGAGCTCCTGACAAAGGGAAAGAAGACCCACTCTAGTAGCCAACCTATGCAGAGAATGGCTTTGGGAACAGTGCTGCTCTTAGGAGAGTTGGAGGTCAAGTTGAGCTCACCCCCAGGTTTCAAACGTACAGTTAAATTTAGCTTTGTTGGGTTATTCTGTGGTCAGGGCCATGAGTTGAGCTTGGTCAAGGGGAAGGAAGGGTATAAGCAGAAGTGGGTTGGGCACCTGCTACTTTTCCGGCTCAGTGCCTCTCTTCTGTGGACATGAAGACACCCAAAGTAACCCCTCGGTGGCTACCACTTGGGGAGCCTCTAAAATGATTACTCTTGACAAAGGCTGAAAAGGCCTGGTATATTGTCAGAGATCTAGGATGCCTAGGCAGCCTCTGCTTGCGAGGAACCTAGTGTAGAGACACAAGAGTCTCTGAAACAGTGTAAAAGTTTGGCCAGAGAATGTTTTCCCACATCAGTGTATTAGTTCGCAATTGTTACTATAATGCTCTGTAACAGCAACACTCATATCTTAGTGACACACAACCAGAAACATTTGTTTTCTTGCTCACAAGTCTACAGGTTGGCTTGGCGCCCTGTAGGTTGAGGCTGCTCCCTGGTCTTCATCATTCCAGGCCCAGTGGCTAACAAGATCATGGTTGGTGAATGACATAAGCACAAAAGAGCAAGCCAAACCTCACAAGCACCTTTAAAGCCTCTGCTTGTGTCACAGTGTCACTAATACTGCACTGGCCAGAGCAAGTCATGGATGCCAAACAGGGGGATGTACTCTAGCCTAGTGCAAAGTCCTTTAGCAAAGGACGTGGATGTAAAATTCTAAAACATGGAGGGAATGAAGCATTGGGAGCAATGACCCGATGTTACCACAATTAGTAATCTGGCAATAAACATTATTATGAATAATATATAAAAAGTAATAAAATGATAGCTAACATCTACTGAGTCTTATTAAGTGTTGGGCACTTTTGTTAAGTACCTTGTATGTGGCATTTACCAGGCTACATTTCAATATTAGATTCCACTGTCTGCTTCTGCATCATTAGTTTCTCTCAGAATATAATTCGTGGACCCCCTGCTTCAGAATCACCTGGGAAGTTTGTTGAAAATTCAGGTTCCTGGGACCTATCTTGGTCCCACCAACTCAAAATCTTCACAGGGTAGAGCCCAGGAGTCTGCATTTAGAAATTTCCTGAGAAGATTCTGACTTGTGCCAGGATCCTGACCAGACAAAACAGTGGCCATGCTTTCTTGTACTTCTAGCATCTAGCATAGTGCCTGGCACAAAGTAGGCACACAATGAATGTGTTGCGAATGAATGAGTGAAACGGGCAGCACTGGTCAAGGCAACACAAATAAAAAGCGAATATTCGGCTACTGCGATTCCAGATTCCAGCAGATGGCGCCGTGACGACATATATGCTTTTATGCCGGGGGGGGGGGAGGAGGAAGATGGGAAATTTTGTTTTACAGGAATTCAAGACTAGACTGCTGAGTAATTTAATTTATTTTTCCCTACCCAGTTTGTCTACCATTGTCCCACTTGCATGAATAAATTGCTTTCTGAAGGCATGAAGACTTAGACAAGAAAAACAAGTGGAAAGTGGCTGGTCACAGAAAGCTGAGCAGGTAATGAAAGAGAAGGGAAGGATATTCTAATTACCCCTATTCCATCCTCCTGATGGAAAGCTGCTCCCAGCGAGCGCTAAGTGTTGTGAAATTACCCAAAGCATTCTAAAGAGTAAGCCATTTCAGTAAGAGGGTGGAGCCATCCTGTAATTCTGTTAGTCATCCACGTTTCCTTTACAGACTGTCAAATGCCTATGTGACTAACCTTTTAAAATCGTTTCCCTTGTAATGCAACGTCCGAAAGCCTGAGTCTTCCTCCTGGGCTGAATACTTGATTCTCCCGAGGTGTTGGAAGTGAGCCTCACAGTCTAGAAGCCAGGGGCCCCATAGCCCACTCTTCCTCCCCCTTCCAGCCTCCCCTCTCGACCTCCAGGGGCATCCACGTGCACAGAAGTGATAGGGCTGGTGTGGGGCCCTGGGAAAACTATCAGGCAGGGCCAGAACTAGAGGCTGAGCTGTCTTCCTCCCAGCACGGAGCTTTCCACCGGAAGCCCTCGGCAGGGAGGGGGGCGGGGTAGGGGCTTCTGCCCGAGGCCCTCCGCAGGGAGAATGGCTGGGGAGGGGCTTCCCAGCGCTCTGCAAAGGCGGGGAGCAGTAGACACAATGATAGACGCAAAGACGGAGAAGCAAAACCCCTGCCCTCAGCACAGTCTGTCTTATTGGGAAGGCACAATTTAAAGGCATCACAGTAATTTCGACACGGTGGAAAGAACTTTTAAGTTCTGAGTGACCCAGCATAAACTAGATGGAAGTGCTTAAAAGGAATGAGAGAAGATACAGTTTCCCTTTCTCTTTCTCTTTACTCCTTGAACTGTCAAGTTCAAAACTCATTAGGTGGGGAGCTAAGGAAGTTGGGACTTTCCTGGCCGGCTCCTGGTCACAGCAGCAGGCGGGAGCATCCTCCCAGATCCCCCACGTGGGTTTGGTTGTCCTCATGATGAGGGGTAGGCCCACAGCCACCTTTGGATGGGGCCAGTGGCCGGGAGGTTGGAGAGCACCAAGAAGGAGAGTGTCAGGTGGCAGATGTTCTTGCCTTTGTCCAGTGTCCCCTCCCCCAAACCGGGAGGAAGGGCGTGTCTGGGCCCAAGGGAGCTGTCCCCTGGAAGCAGGAGAGCCAAGTCTGCCCCAGCTATGGACAGCACCGATGGTCTGTGGCCAGAGTGAGCCCTGGGTGTCAGCGAACATGTTTTACAGATTCTGGGCAGCCTGAGTGGTAAACGCAGCAGCACTACCAGTAATCTTTCTCTCCAGGAAGTCCAGGGCCTTGCCCTGGTGGCTGAGTTGAGAGTAAGCAGCTGGGGGCAGGTTCCAGGGGCCGCACAACACAACACGTGATGCATCAAGGGAGGCAGATCTGGCTCATGTTGTCCAGGGAGGGCTGCCTGGAGGAGGGCAGGAGGCCAGCCAGCCAGAGGCCCTATCCACACTGGCCAACGATGCCAGGACTCAGCCTCAGTACGGCCGTGGACCAGTGAGGGGCTGACGTTGGCTCTCTCTGCTCATAGCAGGGAGAGCACATCCTCCAGATCAGAGAGAGGAAGATAACCTTCCTCCTGATCAACAGGGAATTGTGGAGAGCAATGCTTCCTCCTGGAAGGGATCCTGCCCTTGGAAGATTGGGAGGGAGGAGCTCCCCTTCTATTGCACAGCAGTCTAGAGAGGGTGGCCCTGCTGGATGTGGGAGCCTTTGGAGAAATCTTCCCTTAAGCCAGGGGAGGGTTAGGAGCAGGTGCTGCAGGGGAAGAACTTTGACCAGATTCTTCCTGCCCTGGAGGCTGTAGAAGAGAAACTCACCACTCTGTCAAAGCTGCCCTGGGCTGGGTCCCCAGCTGGGATAAGGATCAGCCACTGGCTGCCCAGAGGATTGGGTTCTGTCTGGGAGAGCTGGGTCTAAGGGATGGGGTCACAGGAGCCTGTTGCCCGGTGGCTGTTACTGTTGTGATCCTAGGGCTGGTTCCTCCGTCTTCTTTGATGGTTGAGTAGCTGCAACGTGGAACTCCTTATTTTAATCCCCAAATCCACTCTTCTTTCATATTCCTCATCTCAGAACTGGTACCACCATCTGCCAAATTGTTTAAACCAGAGAGCTAGACATGATCTTTGATTCAGACCTTCCCTTTCATATCAAATCTGTTAGCAAGTCCTATCATTTCTACTTCTTAATCTCTGCTATGACCACTTCCCTCTCTCTCCACTGCCACCACAATAATCCAAACCATTGTCATCTGCTGCCCAGACCATGGGAGGAGCCTCTTTGTTGGTCTCCCCACTTCCTCTTTCAGCAACCCCCTGCCTCCAATCAGTAGACCCTCCCTGTGATTCTTGGGTGCCCTGGTCATTTCCTTCAGAGCATCCGTCACAAGTTGCATGCTTATCTTGTCATGCAGTTTATTGTCTGTCTCCCCCACTAGATGCAGCACCAGGGGGCAGGGAATCTTGTCTGTTAAATGCATCCTTGTATCCTTTCTGCCTAGCACAATGCCTGGCACAGAGTGAATAGTTTTAAAATGAATGACAGTAGGTCAAATAGTTTAGATTTCAGTCAATAAACAATGAGGAGCTATCACACAGTTCAGAAAAAGGACCGATAAAACATAAGGACGTGTTGGGGGAATAATGGAGGCAGCTGGATGGACATTAACTTGAATCCTCTTACTAACATGTTTCCTGTTGATGAGGCCTAGTGTGGTGTCAAGATAGAATTCTAGACAATTTAAAAGAGAGTTCTTTTTTCCCCCAGTTTTATGGAGAAATAATTGACACACATCACTGTACAAGTTTAAGGTGTACTGCATGATAGTTTTATTTACATATGTTGTGAAATTATAACTAAAATAGGTTTGGCTAACACCCATCTTCTAATAAAGATACAATTTAAAAAAGAAGAAAAGAATAAAGGAAATCTTTTTCTTCTTGTGATGAGATAAAGGGAGAATTTCTATCTTTGTGAATATGTTGGGAAGGAAAGAGAGAGGCACTGATGCTGTAAGTCTGGTGAACCAGAAAAATAACATTACTTCATCTCTTAAAAAGAAAAAGGATGGGACTTCCCTGGTGGCACAATGGTTAAAAATCTGCCTGCCAATGCAGGGGATAGGGGTTCAAGCTCTGATCTGGGAAGATCCCACACGCCGAGGAGCAACTAAGCCCGTGCACCACAACTACTGAGCCTGCACTCTAGAGCCCGCGAGCCACAACTACTGAACCCACGTGCCACAACTACTGAAGCCTGTGCACCTAGAGCCCATGCTCCGCAACAAGAGAAGCTATCGCAATGATAAGCCCATGCACGGCAACGAAGAGTAGCCCCTGCTCACCGCAACTAGAGAAAGCCCCCGTGCAGCAACGAAGACCCAACGCAGCCAAAAATAAATTAATTAATTAATTTTAAAAAAAAAAAGGAAAAAAAAAGAAGTTTTTTTCCATGACTGGAAGGAAACCTCAGATTTGACTGGAAGAGTTCAGTTTTTAGATATGTTGAGTTTGAAATGACTGTAAGTATTTCTTATGGGCCATTGAAAACAGCCAAACTGGGAAACTTCTTTGACAGTTTAGTCAGCCATGAAGTAGACATCGGGTTTATTAATTAAGGAATTACAATAAATTATTTAATTCTAGCAGAAAGGAGAGAGTTAAAACTTGAAAATTATGAATCCTGTGTTTAAGGACACAAATAATTTTGTGCCATAATTTTGTTACATAAAACATGACCATTAATAGGTATGCTGCTGTCTCTTGAACGTGGAAAGATTTTATTGTATGAGTACCTGTCACATACGATTTAATCTCTACTTATGTACATTTTTTCGTGTTTTCCAGCTTTTTTGATAATGTATAGTATTTTATAAATCAGGAAAAAAGTAGGAAACATTTTTTTAACTAAAAAATAAAGACTCACTATATCTACTTCTGAATGAATATCTTTGGGGTGAGCACTTGCCTTTATACACCAAACATACATAAATACAGAAGTTACTAAATGTCCCCAGAACTCACTGGAGATCTCCCTCCAAGAAGTACACACATGTTGATGTTTCTTGGAATTCCCTACAGCTGGTTTCCCTTCTCTGGTTTTAGACAGCTTTGGTTCCCAAAATCAGTGGGCTGGAATTATGCAATAAGCCCCTTGTTCCAGTACTTCTCCCTGAAGGCAAAATTCAGGGATTTGTCCTTTTTTTATTATTCTAGCCCCAGACCTAACTACTAGCTCTTCTACTCTGTGTGGTTTTGATCTCTTAGAGGATTGTCACAGCAAAAGTGTCTTTTATGGGTTTTACTATGGGAGGGCTTCCAATCCTGCAGCTACCAGCTTGGGAAGGTGGCAGTGGGGAGGAGTGGGCAGGGGAAGTGAGTAGAGACTAGTGCATGTCAAATTCACAGTCCTCCTGATTATTAGACTGAAGAATGGTCCAGAGGTGAGGGACTGGGAAAGAGAATGGTCTGGAAATAATGACATTGAGGAACAGTGCAAATGAGCTATTAATTGCTGCAGTGTTGCAATAGCAGAACCCTGGAAATTGTTGTGGATTGTTTAATAAAATGGCCCATCCACACAAAGGAAGTTGTAAAGAGAAATGAGAAATAACTCTATGTATTGCTGTGGAGTGATTTCTAACATATATTTGTCAGTTGAAAACCGACATGAAGAAAATTCCGTGTGATACGGTACTGCTTATCTAAGAAAGCTGAAGGGAGAGGGAATAAAATTATATTTTACAAAATAAGGATAAACTAAAAACTTTTTAAAAATCAGTCTTTTATGCGGGGAGGGAAGGGACAGGGTAGAAAGGATGGAGATAGTAGCTACATTTTTCTATATATACAATGTTTTGTAAATTTTATATAATTGTGAAACAAAGTTAAAAAATTTTTTTAAATCCCTAAAAATTGGAAGCAAAATGAAACAAATAAGCCTAAGTCTATATTGAGTAGATGGCACAACTACACAGAACAGAACTATTCAAGACTTTTAAAACACAGTAAATTCACTATATGTCCCTCCTGGAGTATACTCTGGGGACAAAAAAATATTGTAAATTCTTTTCTGTAACTGTCTTGTTGGTGTTAGTATTGTTGTTCTGAGACTAGTTTTGTGTTTTGTAGGATAAAGCAAATGAGTAATTATGTTGGGGTCTTTGGGAACCAAGTTTTTTTTGCAATGGGAGCAAAGAGATACAAATGTAAAAACAATGAAGTTAACTTAAATACCTTGAATCCTGAATTTGAATGGGAAGTGCCACTATGAATTCACAGTATATTTTATCTTAAAAAAGAAAAGGTGTTTCTCTGCTTTGCCTACTGAAAAAGCCTAGAAACAAGGACAATGTAGCAAAGAGTGCCCAGATTATGGCCTCTGATTCCCACTAAAAGAAGTCAGAGTTTCTTGGGGAAATGGTTGATTCCAGATTAGAGACAGAAAATATACAAGTTGAGGCTGGAACATCATCTCATCCAAGAAGGCAAGGAAGTTATCAGGATACACTGGAATAATGCAAAAATCCTCAGCAACCAAGTTCAAGAGTCACATCCTGGAGAGAGGGGATAATTTGAACATTATTAAGAATATTAACTGCAGTGGATTGAAACGCATCAAATATGTTTAAGTTAATGAGCTCATAAAGGCTCACACACCCCCAAATCCCCAGTGGACTCCTTCGAAGAGCTCATTATTTTGAAAATTGGTAGATAAATGAAAAGGAACAAACACACATCTTACCTTTCCTCTATGAACTGCACCTCAGGTAACCAAATAGTGGATGAGAGTAAGTTTCTCTTTATGGAAATATTTGAGATAATAAATGAAAAATAAATAATTGAATTTGAATATTACCATTTTGCAACCTCTAATGAATTAATGGAAGTAGGCAGTGCTCATCAATGGCTGCCAACAGGCAAAAAGAAGAGACATCTAGACATTACATGCCTTATGACAGAAGTGCATATCCTACCTGTAAAGTATGCCTCCTGTTCCATAGCCACCTGCAAATTTGAACCTGAATCTTCTGAGTCGTCCAATATCAGTTACTCCTAGGAGATATTTAGCAACATCTGGAGATTGTTTTTGGTTGTCACAATTGGGAGAGGGAGTGCTATTGGTGTCCAGTGGTTAGAGGCCAGGATTGCTGCTAAACATTCTACACCACATAAGACAGCTACCCACAATGAAGAAATATTTGGTCCAAAATGTCAATAGTGAGAAAACTGAGCCTGAGGAAACCCACTTGAGATCAAAAAATCAGTTTATATACAATTATGTATACTGTGAACAGAGGAACATGTCAACTGACATCTTAGGGCTGCAATCGACAAAATCCAGATTGTGGGAAACTCTACATAAAAGACAATCAAAGTAGTTCCTTCAGCAAAGAAATTGCAAGGAAGAGGGGAGAGAGAGAGAGAAATGAGAAGCCATTAAATTAAAAGAGACCTATGAAACAAATCAAGCAATTGATCCTGATTCAAACTAAACGAATTTTAAAACCTTTGAATAGTGACTGGATATTTGACAATATTAAGAAATTATCCTTTTAGGTGTTGTAAAGGTATTTGTTTATGGTTTTTTTAAATAGATTTATTTATTTATTTATTTATTGCCTGCATTGGGTCTTTGTTGCTGTGTGCAGGCTTTCTCTAGTTGTGGTGAACGGGGGCTGCTCTTCATTGCAATGTGCGAGCTTCTCATTGCAATGCCTCCTCTTGTTGTGGAGCACGGGCTCTAGGCACGCGGGCTTCCGTAGTTGTGGTTCACGGGCTCTAGAGCACAGGTTCAGTAGTTGTGGCACACGGGCTTAGTTGCTCCATGGCATGTGGGATCTTCCCGGACCAGGGCTCGAACCCATGTCCCCTGCTTTGGCAGGCAGATTCTTAACCACTGTGCCACCAGGGAAGCTCTGGTTATGTTTAAAAGAGGGTTTTATCTTTCAGAGATATGGATCTTTTAGAAATATTTACAGATGAAACGTTATGTTGTCTGGAATTTCCTTTGAAATAATTTAAGATGGATATGGATGGATAGATGTGGGTCTAGATGAAATAAGATTGGTTGTGAATTAATAATTGTTGAATTAGGTAGATAAGTACATGAGGGTTCTTTCTCTGGTATGTTAAAATTGTACACATTAAAACGTTAAAAGATTTTAATCATGTATTTTATAAAATGATGGTTATAATAGATGGTAGTTTTTTTTTTCTAATGTCCTTTACTTTGAAAGGGTGGCATCTTTTTTTGTCAGTGTATTAGCTATCTATTACTGCATAACAAATTATTCCAAAACTTTGCAGGTTCAAACTTTATTATCTCATATGGTTTCTGAGTGTTAGGAATCTGAGAGCCATGTAGCTGGGTGATTCTGGGTCAGTATCTGTCACAAGACAGTAGTCAAGATATTGGCTGGGGCTGCAGTCATCTGAAGGCTTGACTTAGCCTGGATGTTCCTCTTTCAGGATGGTTCACTCACATGGTTGTTGACTGGAGGCCTCAGTTCCTTGTCACATGGTCTCTCTACAGGGTTGCTGGAGTGACCTAATGGCATGGCAGATAGCGTCACTCACAGCGGGAAATCCAACAGAAAGAACAGGCAGAAGGCTGCAGTGCCTTTTATGACCTAGCCTTAGAAGTCAAACTGTCACTTCTACCATATTTTACTCATTAGAAGTGAATCAGTGAGTCACTGAGTCCAACCACACTAAAAGGAAGGTTAATTAGGATCTACCTATTGAAGGGAGTGTCAGAGAATTTGTGGACATTTTTAAACCACCACAATTGGTCTCCTTTTTCCTTTTAATTTTACAGTTCTGTAACATCCTAAAGTGATAAAACTGTAGTCTCAGAAACTCTCCTAATATAAAAGACTACAGAGTTGGTTTTCAATATATTGAAGGACGGTACCTACCTTTTACTCATGAGGTTAAGGTGCCTTCTTACTTATGATCAGAAGAGTCAATCTAAATGGAACCCTAGTAGTAGATAATAGTAACTTATTTTTAAAGGTGAAAATTATATGTTGAAACAATTTGAAAGGAACATATAAGGATGAAGATTTTCAGTTAAGAAAGTACTGAAGGGTAGGATAAATTCATTTGTAATATCACTAAAAATGCTCAGTGGGATTAAAGGAGAGCAAATATACAGGATTGTTACAAGTAATGAATGAAGCCAGCTCTTAGCTTCTCATCTCTCAGGTATCCCCAGGCTCGTCATTATCAGAAATGTTCACAGTAGGCTGGATATAATCCTATAGTTTCCTTTATTGAAAACCCTGTCTTGTGCAAAATGTGTGATATAAGCTAAACAAGGGCACTACTTCCTCTGTACCTCCCAGACATTCATATCGGTCATATAGCTACTCTCAGATGCCTTGTATTTTCCTTTTTGCATGTCTTTCTTCTCCATCATATCAGAGAATCTCAGAGAGTAGTTCCTGGACCCCGTGCAGCATGAGCACCTGGGAATTTTTAAAGACGTATTTCTAGAGCCAATCCCACACCTAACAAATCAGAAAATCTTAGATTGTGGCTCAGGAGTATGCATTTTTAATAAGAGCCCCAGGTGAATTTTTCGTACAATAAAGTCAAGAATCACTAGATTAGGCTATGAATATCCTGGAAACAGGGTCTGAGTCTTTCTCATCTCTACATTCTTAGTCCTTTATCCTGTATCCTTGTACATTTCTTGGCATGGCCAACCCTGGCACTCTAGTAGGTGTTAGATAAATTTTTATGGAATTGAATTGAGATGGGAAAATATCCACATATTATGAAGTTTTAACTCCACAAAGTCATGAAGAGATTCTAGGTAATGAGACTCTTGGGCTTTGCGTGGGTTTGGTGAAGTTGTCATGTATTGTTTTTGCCTATCTAGCATCTGTTACCTCTTGTGATAACAGAACTTTAATTTTCCTTAGGGGAGCCACTTCTCTCTCTTGCTCCATTCTTGTAGTTTGAGAGACACTGATACTACTATTTCTACAAAGGAGATGAGAATGTGACTTAGATTTGGCCAATCAGAGCACCATACTCCTCCAGACAACCGTGGTCAGTTCAGAAATGAGTATGTGATCCAAGCAGGGCCAGTGAATGCTCTACTCCACCTTTGCTGATGCTACTGGGAAAGAGGTGGCTTATTCATAGTGGGTTTGCCTAACTGGTAGAACATGAGTCTGGATTTTCTAATGACCATGTTTGCCTCCATCTAATGTACTTTCTGTCTCTATAGATTTGCCTGTTTCGGACACCTAATTTAAATGGAATTATACAAAATGTGTGTGTGTGTGTATGTGTGTATGTGTATAGCTTCTTTCACTTGGCATAATGTTTTCAAGGTTCATCCATGATGTAGCATGTATTAGTGCTTTATTCCTTTTTATGGCTGAATAATATTCCACTATGGATATACTCTATTTTGTTTATTCATTCATCAGTTAATGGACATTTGGATACCCTTTAACTTTTAATGAATCAATACACTCCTTTTTATGGTTAAGCTTTTTTTTTTTTCCTGCAGTACGCAGACCTCTCACTGTTGTGGCCTCTCCTGTTGCCGAGCACAGGCTCCGGACGTGCAGGCTCAGCGGCCATGGCCCACGAGCCTACCCGCTTCACGGCATGTGGGATCTTCCCGGACTGGGGCACGAACCTGTATCCCCTGCATCGGCAGGTGGACTCTCAACCACTGTGCCACCAGGGAAGCCCATTAAGCATTTTTAAGACAGTGAAAGAGTTGTTATATAGATGATTCTGAATAAAATATTGGAACATGTGATTTGTTGAGTGATGAGTGTGATTTGATGGAGATAGTGAATAAAATATAGGAACTTAAGACAGTCCTAGAAAATCAGGAATGTATCATTTATGTAACAATGCCACATTTGTGTATTAGGCGTCAATTAACATTTGAAGTTTCATAGTTATGAATCCTAATATTTAATAATTATGATATGATGCCTTCAAGATTGGCAACTTGTGGGACTTCTCTGGCAGTCCAGTGGTTAAGACTCCGTGCTTCCGCTGCAGGGGGCACAGGTTTGATCCCTAGTTGGGGAACTAAGATCCCACATGCCACGTGATGTGGCCAGAAAACCAAAACACACAAAAAAAGGATCGGCAACTGGTGCCTTAAAAATTCTGCTCTGATTGTTTATCACCTGCTGATCATCCACTTCTCTTTCACTCTCACAGTCAATGAAGAGAGTTTATGGTTGTGAAACAAGACTGAGGTCCCCCACCCTGCTCCTCTCCCAAAGGCTCTGAAACAAGCACAGAAACTTTTTCAAATTTTTTCAGTGTTTTTACTGTTAACAATTATAGAAAAACAGAGGTTAAATGTCACAATCCGGGTGTCTCTGAGAATCATAAGCATCTTTAAAAGTGTTAGTTATGGTTGTCCCTAGTCATCATCTAAATATAAATGGGACTCAGGGTGTTGTCTTATAGTTCAATGTCCCAGCCTTCTTAGACAGGGGTCCTCAACCCCTGGGCCACGGACTGGTCTGGTCTGTGGCCTGTTAGGAACCCGGGCCGCACAGCAGGAGGTGAGCGGCAGGTGAGCAAGCGCAGCTTCACCTGTATTTACAGACACTCCCTATTGCTCGCATTATCACCTGAGCTCCACCTCCTGTCTGATCAGCGGCCGCATTAGATTCTCATAGGAGCGCGAACCCTACTGTGAACTGCGCATGCGAGGGATCTAGGCTGCATTCTCCTTATGAGAATCTAATGCCTGATGATCTGAGGTGGAGCTGAGGCTGTGATGCTAGCGCTGGGGAGCGGTTGCAAATACAGATTATCATTAGCAGAGAGGTTTGACTGCACAGAGAGTATAATAAATCAGTTGCTTGCAGACTCATATCAAAACCCTATCAGTAAGTGGCAAGTGAAAACAAGCTCAGGGCTCCCACCGATTCTGCATTATGGTGAGTTGTATAATTATTTCATTATATATTACAATGTAATAATAATAGAAATAAAGTGCACAATAAATGTAATGCACTTGAATCATTCCAAAACCACCTCCCACCCCTGGTCCGTGGAAAAATTGTCTTCCATGAAACCAGTCCCTGGTGCTGAAAAGGTTTGGGACCGCTGTTCTTTGATGTTCCCTTGGGAGAGGGGCTTCTGTTTGTCATAGAGAGGCTGGACCATATGACTTGTGTTTCTTGAAACTTGCAAAGTCTATCACCTCCATCAACTCCTCGGTTAACACCTTTCACCAGACGTTTAATCAGGTGTAGGAGAGAGAGCACAGACTTTGGAAGCCAGACAGACCTGGGTTTGAAAACCAGTGTAGTAATTTTTTTTTTTTTAAGTCGTAGGATTCCGGAGATGGACAGGGGCCTAGGGGTCTCTAGGTCCACCTGCTCACCTTTTATTTATTTATTTATTTAAGATGTTGCGGGTAGGAGTTTATTAATTAATTTATTTATTTTTGCTGTTTTGGGTCTTCATTTCTGTGCGAGGGCTTTCTCTAGCTGTGGCAAGCGGGGGCCACTCTTCATTGCGGTGCAGGGGCCTCTCACTATCACGGCCTCTCTTGTTGCGGAGCACAGGCTCCAGACGCTCAGGCTCAGTAGTTGTGGCTCACAGGCCTAGTTGCTCCGCGGCATGTGGGATCTTCCCAGACCAGGGCTTGAACCCATGTCCCCTGCATTAGCAGGCAGATTCTCAACCACTGCACCACCAGGGAAGCCCCAGTGTAGTAATTTTACATAGCTGTGTAACAAATTACCACAAACTCAGTGGCTTGAACGCATACTAATTATCTCACAGTTCCTGTGGGTCAGGAGTTCAGGCATGATTTAGTTGGGTTCTGTGCTTCACAGCCTCACAAGGTTCTCATCAAGGTGTCAGCCAGGACTGGGTTTTTGTCTGGAGGCTCCACTTCTAATAAAACTTCAACTTCTAAAATAGTGACTTTAACTATGTGGATGTGTAGATTTATGTATTTCATCAAACTTCGGAAGTTTTGGCCACATATTCTTTCTGTCCCTGTCTCTCTCTCCTCTCCTTCTGGGACTCCCATTCTGTGTATGTAAGCATATGTCTTTTTTTTTTTTTTTTTTTTTTGGCCGTGCTGCATGGCTTGTGGGATCTTAGTTCCCAACCAGGGAATCGAACCTGTACCCCCTGCAGTGTAAGCGTGGAGTCCTAACCACTGGACCAGCAGGGAATTCCACCACCCCCCCTTTTTTTTTAATCTTCTCAAAGTGTGATCCTTAGGCCAGAAGCATCAACATCACCTGGGAAGTTGTTAGAAATGTAAAATCTCAGGCCCTACCCCAGATGTACTGAAGAAACTCTGGGGATGAGGCCCAGCAATATGTTTTAACAAGCCCTCCAGGCAGTTCTGATGCATGATAAAGTTTGAGAACCATTGTTTTAGACACTTTGAGTTTATTGATTTAGGCTAGCCATGTGTGTTTTAATTAATTATAGTCACACTTATTAAACTAGAATTAATTATAGTCACACTTATTAAACGCCTACTAGGTGCTAAGCACTGGGCATACAATGATAAGAGGATTTCTGCTTTAAGTGATAGGACACAGTCCTCACACTCACTGGATCACAAAGTATTGTTAGGTAGGCTGCCACATAAACAGGTTTCAAGAGGTTATAAGGGGATATATATGGGGGCTTCCCTGGTGGCACAGTGGTTAAGAATCTGCCTGCCAATGCAGGTGATACGGGTTCGAGCCCTGGTCTGGGAAGATCCCACATGCCGCAGAGCAACTAAGCCCATGTGCCACAACTACTGAGCCTGCGCTCTACAGCTCGCAAGCCACAGCTATTGAAGCCCACATGCCACAACTACTGAAGCCTGTGCATTGAACCCGTGCTCCGCAACAAGAGAAGCCAGCACAATGAGAAGCCTGCACAATGCAACAGAGTAGCCCTGGCTCGCCGCAACTAGAGAAAGTCCACGTGCAGCAACAAAGACCCAATGCAGCCAAAAATAAATAAATAAATAATTTAAAAAAGGACGACATATATGCAGAAATGTACTTGTGAATAGTTATTGTGGGAGCCCAAAGGAGGAGCACTGGACACAAACATTCATCCTAAAATTGGAGTGGTGTAAGCATTAGTTCCAGGCTGAGGTGAGAAGCCCATTGAACCATTATGATTTGAATAAAGGAGATGATGAGATAGCAGAGTGGGTAGAAGTGTGGTGTTGAGTAACTTTCTTTATGGACTGGGAAGAATCTGTTTCTACTCTGGTCCCCACAACCACTACTGAGCCAAGTACACTTTTATCATTATTAACGTGAAAGTATTTGTGGAAGTGATTACAAAGCAAGGTACATGTCATTTATCATTTAGTGTGAAAGAAAAATCTATGAGCAGATTTAAAAAATTGTAATGGACGATTTTGAAAATAAACAAAAGTAGAGAGAACTGTATTATAAACCCCTATGTACTTACAACCCAACTTTTGAAGTAGTTGGTGTGAGGACCAAATGAGATCATGTGTGTAAAGCCTTTAGCATAGAGCCTGAATTTCAGTAGGCTTTCAGTAATGGCTTGTGCACTAGTCAGGGTTCAATCAAAAAAGGAGAACCGGGCTTCCCTGGTGGCGCAGTGGTTGAGAGTCCGCCTGCCGATGCAGGGGACACGGGTTCGTTCCCTGGTCCAGGAAGATCCCACATGCCGCAGAGCGGCTGGGCCTGTGAGCCTTGGCCGCTGAGCCTGCGTGTCCGGAGCCTGTCCTCCACAATGGGAGAGGCCACAACAGTGAGAGGCCCGTGTACCACAAAAGAAAAAAAAAAAAAAAGCAGAACCACTCACTAGAGGTTTATTGTAGGGATCTGACCTTATGGTATGGTGAGGGCTGGTTTCACAGTCTGTATGAGGCTGTCGTCTTTGCGCCTGGTGATAGAGCCCAAAGTCAGCAGGATGAGCTGGAACCTGCATCAGTCTCTCACTGACTCCAAGCCTCTGACTCCAGTGATGGGAGTGACCAGCAGAAGATGGTGTCCTTTGTCATGGAGGTAGATACACAGCTGGCCCAGGAATTGGAGTTGCTAAGTAGGATCAGTTGGAAGCTGGAGGAGCTTTGGGACTGGCTGCTGCTCCATGCCAACAAGGTAACTACGTGAACTGCAAGAGAGCCTGGTACCCTGCAGTGACCTTTCAAACATAAAAAACGTGGCTGTGACTTCACGTTTGCCTTTGGAATCTCATGCAAGATGTTTCTTGTGGTTTGCTAACCCAGAATTATGCAGGGAAGGGGATTTGGGGATATGTAGTTTCATTATCCATTACTGTGTAACAAACTATCCCTGAACCCATAGCTTAAAATAGTAACAATCATTTATTTAGCTCAATTTGGGCAGGCCTCAGTGAGGATAGCTTATCTGTGCTCCATATGGTGTCAGCTAGGGTGACTCCAAAGACTTGTCAGAGGCTGGCTGGGGACTGGAATCATCTGAAGGCTTCCTCACTCCCATGTCTGGCAGCTGATGCTGTCAGCTGGAACAGCTGGCACTAAATCTTTGTGGTCTCTCTGGCATGGCAGCTTCATGGTAGCCAGACTTATTAGAGGTTCAGGGTTCCAAAGATATGAGATGACAGAGACAGACAGACAGTGACAGAGAGGCAGACAAAGTTTTTATTCTGGTTATGCCATTTATTAGTGATGTCACTTTAAACAAGTCATTTATTCTCTCTGAACCTCAGTTCTCAAATATTAAAGATCAGAACTTATATTGGAGGTGCCCAGAAGAAGACCCTGAGGCAATAATTTGAGTGAAAGTAGTTTATTTGAGAATTAATCCCACGAAATATCAGAAGGGAGCTAGGAAGGATACGGGGAAGGAAGGAAGCCAGTAAAAGGTACTTAAGCAAGTAACCCCTGTAGGCCAGCGGTCACCAACCTTTTTGGCACCAGGGACCGGTTTCGTGGAAGACAATTTTTCCAGGGGGGAGGGTGAGAGGGGATGGTGCAGGCGGTAATGCGAGCGGCGCGGAGCGGCAGATGAAGCTTTGCTTGCTCGCCTGCCGCTCACCTCCTGCTGTGCGGCCCTGTTCGTAATGGGTCTCGGACCGCTACCGGCGTTGGGGACCCCTGCTGTAGGCAACTGAAGATTAAAATCTCTGGGGGTTCCTGGGGAAACGCTGTAGAATCTATGTCTCAGAGCTATCTCACCCAAAGTTTAAGGGCGCTGGGATATTTATACATCAACTCCCATCAGCCATTGGTTGAGGACTCTGGGGGAGGGGGGGCGGGGCATTAATTCACCAGCACCTTTGCCCTGCTGAGTTCCATACAGGTGGGAAAAACGCTCAAAGAGATATAGGTGCTGTTGGAGGATAATTAAGCACGTTTGCACTGAAAATAGTAAGAGCTGAAGGGATATGAACAGGGCACAGACAGGGGTTGCTACAGAAGATATTAGTTGTTTTTTTAAGGTTGTTGAGTAATTAAGATGAGATGATATACAAACATACACTCCTGGTGTGATGGTTCCTCTCCTTGCTTTGGCATCCTCCACAGCAGGATTCAAGGGAGGCCCTCAGAGGTCCTGGAGTTTTCAATACTGTCAACTTCCTAAAAGAAGTCTCAAGAAATGGCAATAATGTGCATGGATTACCCACCTCCCTCAATGAACTTCAGGGCTGATTCTGTTAAACTCAACATACACCTCTAATAACCTGTCACCCTATAGGAGTTCAGACCTTCCAGTGGTTCCTCATAACTGAGTCTTACCCACGTAACGCTAGCCACCTTCTTTAATCTTACTCAAGCCCTGACCCCTTCCAGAACCCCATCTTCCCCCATGTGTTCTGGAACTCATAATCTGGTGACATTGTCCAAGAATCGCTACAAACCAACCGTATTATGGTATTGGACTCCCAAGTGTGTAATCATTTTATAGATAACTGCGTTATCTTTGAAGGTTGTTGAGCAGAGGAGTGACATAATCCAATCTTTGGGAAGCTTTTGGTGTGCAAGACTAGAAGAGGATGGGAAAGAGGGAAGAGCTGTGTGTGTGTGTGTGTGTGTGTGTGTGTGTATAAGTTATTACAACTATCCATTTGAGGCATGCAAAATGGGAGGATCTGACTTGGCAAAAAGCACAGTGGCTGTAAAGGGAAGCCACTGATGTGAAAAGGGCAAAGCTTGGTGTCTCATAAGTAATGGCCTGGTGTCGGAAGACTTTGGTTCCTGTGCATGCTGCCACTGCCAGCCTTGCAATGTTCCTCGAGTCTTTCCCAAGTGTAGGGCGGGAATGGCACTACCTCTCAGGATTACAGCGGGCGCGAGGGGATAGGGCCGGCTGCGCGCTCAGCACGGTGTCTGCAACAGGGTAAAGCGCGCCAATCCTGTTTTCTATTAAGAAAAAGGCGGGGGAGCCAATAGCATACACATCCCAGAGGTTGCTGTAAGTAGTGTGGCTAAGTACCGGGCATGTAGGAGGAACTCAAACCCAGTCCATCGCCCCCCCTTGCCCCCACGCGGGGAAAGACCCCGCGGAAACTGGTGGGGAAGTCGTGCTCCATCGCCTCCGCTCCCAGGCCGCTCCCCCGTCCCGCGCTCCTCCACCCAAGCGCTGTTGCCGGGGCCCGGGCACCGCCCAGCTCCAGCGCAGGCCAATGGTAGCGTGACCCAGGCACCGCCTAGCCCCAGTACAGGCCTATAGCGGTGCGTCCCGGACACCGCCCTGATCCTGCACCAGCCAATAGCGGAGTGGCCCGGTGCGGGGTCCGCCCCCAGCCAGGCCGGGAGGCGGAGAGGCGGTCACCGGCTCCGCCCCACTCCCCTCTGACCCGGTGTATCGTCTCTCTCCCTTCCTGTTCCAAACCACGTGGACGCGCCTGGGGCTGCGGGGCCGCGGGAGGGAGCCCGGGCCGCCACTGCCGCTGTCGCCGTCGCCGCCGTCGCCGCGATACCCGCGCCCGTCCGAAGTCGCCTCGCCCCGGCCGCCCGCGCCGTTGCAGAGGGCGTGCACATGGCGACCCAGGCGCACTCCCTCAGCTACGCGGGCTGCAACTTCTTGCGCCAGCGTCTGGTCCTGTCTACTCTGAGCGGGCGCCCTGTCAAAATCCGAAAGATTCGGGCCAGAGACGACAACCCCGGCCTCCGAGGTAACTCCGGGGCGGGCAGCGCGCAGCGTGGGCGTGGGGCGCGAAGGGAGACCTCGCTGATGCCCTGGGGGCCGGCGCACAAGGAGCCTCCGGGGCGGGTTGGGGAGGGCTCCTTGCATGTCGCCCCCACACCCGAACGAACGCGCAGGAGGCTGTGTGGAAGGCGGGGCCGCGCACCAGGGGCTGAGCTCTTCTGCGCTCGGCGCTCGGCGTCTCCCGGGAGCTGGTAGTAAACAGCTACACGTTTTCCAGCATTACGTGTTGCAACATATCCCAGACATCGCCCCCTCGCTTGTCTTGAGTCCCTCTTGCTCTCGCTGTAAACCTCGCAATGGAGAAAAACAGTTTGTTGGACCGAAATGTGGTGAATCGGCAGATGTAAAGATGGAAAGAAATCTGGAGAGAAAAGTACCACTGGTTGGTTTTGTCCCCTGTCCCAAAACAGGTCTCAGAAGCAGCTGCTCCCTTGGACACCACCGGCTGTCCCTGTTGTCATGATTTCTCAGCAGCCCTCACACATCTCCTTGGGTGTGGATTAAAGAATTTTTAAAAATTCTGTGTTTTTTTTCAGCAGTGGCTGTGATTGATTTGTGCAGGACAGGAGCATTGAGATAAAATTTTAACAATCATGGGCCTAATTGCCTTGACTTTAGTAAAGGATTGGTGACAAGTGCTAAACTATAGGCTTCCAAGCTCTCTTTTTGCCCTGCGAAGGCGGATACATGAAAAATAAGGCCCCATTTAAACCCATATGAAGTTGAATTGTCTCCGAGTTTCAACTGGCCCCCTGAAATGACTCATGTATTTAAAAGCTTCTGTCTGGTTATCCCAAATTGGGAAAATCAGTTCAAGAAAAAAAAGGAAAAACCTACCTGCAAATTGAAGGAGGAGAGGGTTTGTGGTTGGTCCTCAAAGCTTTCTGGGCCCTGTTGATGTGTTTAATTTTGCACTGGCTCCTGTACAAGGTGGCCAGCCTTATTTCATCATCAGTCTGAATGCACCTTCTGGATGGTTACATTTCTGCTTCTCTTGAATGGTGATTGGTTGCACATAAGCGGAAAATGCCATGTCATTGATGGAGATAGAAGATTAGGAAGGAAAGAATCAGATGAACCTCTGTACCAGGGAGAGGAACCAGGTGACAGTAACAAAAGCTTGTGTTGGTACATGATTGTTACTGCCCTCACTGTACTGCTCAAAAACACTGAAGAAGTTGAGGGACCCCTAGCATGGTTTATGCCAGGTGCTCTTCCTCTCAACATTCCTTGCCTTTATTTTGAGTCTGGCCCTTGGGCAAAGCAATTGATTGACTGCTCTGCTCTGTGGCCTTCCCAGCCAACTCTCCCCTTCACCCCTAAATTAGCCTAGAGAACTCACCACTAGCTGGATGTGGTAAGAAGACAGGCTTCTACTTCTGTGGAACACTGGGAATAGCTTTTTTTTTTTTTTTTTTTTAAAAAAAAAAAAA
>NW_006779719.1:281334-284653 GCF_000442215.2 Lipotes vexillifer
TTTTTTTTTTTTTTTTTTTTTTTAAGAGAAATAGAAGTACTTTAGCCTGGAGACCTGCAATTTCTAATGGAAATATAGTGCCCATAATATACAATTTAGTGATGTTTCCCTTTCTCCCCCGTGCACTGTTCATGAGCATCTCTTCACTGCCACACACATGAACGGGGCTTGGCCACTTGTCATTTTCCTGAAAAGATACCAGACTCTGGTACCTGGGGAAGGTAGTACTGGTTGGCACATGTGCTGGTATTTTATGAGGAATACTATGTATATCCTTATTTGCCTTACCTTATTAATATACTAGGGGGAAAAAAGAGACCCCTAATTTAGACTTACTTGGCTGGATTCAAGGCCTCAGGAACACTATAGACATTTGCTTAATTTCTAAAGAGGGAACTGAGGTATACGTATATACATGCGTTCATAGACATATATATGTGTCTTTGTATACATACCCAAGTGTAAGTATAAGTGTATATACATGCACACATATACATAAATACATGTAGCCCCTGACACATGATATGTGATTATAGTCAAACGAGTCTGTGGTAGCTTGATTGGACATGTAGCCGACGGGCTGTCTTATCTGTCATATTCCTTTCTGACTCTTTCTGACTCAGATTCTGAGAGTTGGAAAAAACTCACTATTTGCAATAAAATCTTCAGCTCAAGTGCAAGAATTATATCTCCTGAAGGTGCTTGCTTAAATATCCCCTCTGGTGTGAGCTTTGGAGGGTGGGGGTGGTGCCTCTGGAACAGTCATTCAGAAGAGGTTTATTGAGCGCCAGTATGTGCAAGGCTTTGTGGAGTTGTAAATGCGAGAAGCTAGTTGTCCCACGCTTGAGGAGCTTTCTAAGGAAGAGCTGAGAGAGTAGCCTGAGTACTTTGAAGTAGGAAGTTGTAAAGGGGCTCAGCAGAGTTAGAGCAGAGGCTTCCCCTGAGGTTATGAAGGAAGGCTCTCTGTATTTTCTGATCTGAACGGATAGGATTGAGATGGTGGCTTCAGGAATCATTGTTGGTGAAAGAAACAGCTTTTAAGTCAAAAAGTTCTTCATTTTCTTTACTATGTGGAGGTAAAATCTTCATTTGTCATGGTCATAGTAGCTTGGGAGTTAAGAGCTTGAGCTCAGTTAGATCTCAGTTTGAGATGGGGTTCTGCTTTTGCTATTAGCTGTTGGACCTCCTGAGCCTCAGTTTTTTCATCTGTAAAGTGGGGCCAGTACTACTGACTTCAGAGGGTTATTGTGAGGATTAAATAATATTTGAAAGTGCACTCAACAGTGCCTGGTGTGTAGGAAGAATAGATGTGAGCTGGTTTTATTATTATGTAACTTCTGTCCACTGGTATAGTTCTGTTCTCTGGCATTTGAAATCTTTTCCTCTTTCTATATGGAAACTTTTCAAATATTTAAAGAGAATTATGTCTTTTCTGTTTTCTTTTCAGTCTAAAGGTTTCCTTTTAGGTGATGGCTTCCAAATATTTGTGTGTTATATGTATAATGTAGTGGTTCTTAACCAGGGGCAGTTTTGTTCCCCAGGGGGTATTTGGCAGTGTTTGGAGACATTTTTGGTTGTCACAACTAGGAGGCTGCTCCTGGCACCTAGTGGGTGGAGCCCAGGGATGCCGCTAAACATCCTACAGTGCACTGGACAGCTCCCCACACAAAGAAGTATTCTGTCCAAAATATCAGTGCTGATGTTGAAAAACCCTGGTCTACTAGACTTAATTATTAACCTTTTTCTTTTCCTTGTATCCCTAATGGTTGGGAATAGCAGCATGAGGTACTAAGAAAACTGCATAAAGATTCAGAAGGGGATGAGACCAAACTCTGTGACTTCTGGCAGATTTGTTAATCTCTTAAATAAAACTGCCTCCTTTGAAAGAGGAATTGTAAAGAATGAGAAGAATTTGAATCCCAAAGAAAGATGATCCTGGAATGGCTTTTATTAATTATGCAGCCACATGTGTAATTTTTACTTCACTCTTGAGGAACATGAAGGATTATATTGACTCATTAGACTCTTTCCATCAGTGAGGAGGAAATAAATTTTTTTTTGTTGCTGTTTTACTGAAGGTGAAAAAGGGAAGACATAGTTAAGTAAGATAGCTGGTGAAGTTGAATATCCAGTCAGTGGCAGAGCTGGAAACAGACGGCAGCCAGCTCCAGCCTGGAAGGCCTGTTCTCCCATCTGACTGCTTGGTGGACTTGAGTGTTCCTCAGATTATAAAGCAGCTGTCCAAAGTGCTTCTGTTTCTGGGTTTCATGAGGGCTGTATCTTGCAGGGTTCAGTTGAGTTAACATTTTCTGGATAAGGTGAGGTCCATATGGAAAGAATTCCACAAGAATGATAATTTTTTAAAGTGGGAATACAGAAATGATGGACTTGGGCAAGAGCCCTGGTTTAGCAGTTAGGACGCGGGACTGCTGCTACCCAAGTCCCTGAGTAGGTCACATGACTAAGCCTGCTGTGAAACTGGAGAGAGGAGTTATTTGGTCTTAAGCAGATGAGATTCTGAAAAAGGAGGGGTAAGTGGAATTTTAATGAAAAGAATCCTTTAAAATGTGCCGAGGAAACATACCACATAGAGATCCTTAAAGGTAAAATATCTTTTGGCAAACTGATACATTGTTTTGGGGATAAATCTGGCTGTTCATAAATTGGATCTTCTAAAAGGAGGATTGTAAGGGAAAACTATTTTTATCCTCTACTTTCAATACTTCTGACACCAGATGTGTGGGTTTTTCTCACCACACCAAGTAATTCTCCAATTCTCAGTGGATGTTCACTGGTGTCCTACAAATGTAACTCAATTCTGACACTGTCTTGGTGGTGATAGCATCAAATCACACAGGTTAAGGGCTCAATCCCACAAGACTCCCCTCCACCCCCTCAGGTGCCAGTCACAAGTCCCAGTTGTAAGTCCAGGTCACTCATACCTCTGGTTTCCCAGACCCCCTCCTGGGATCTGATATTTTGCTAAAATTATGTCTTATGAAGCTCAGGGAAACATTTACTTACATTTACCAGTTTACAATAAAGGATATTATAAAAGATACAGATGAACAGCCAGATGAAGAGGTACATAGGGCCAGGTCCAGAAGAGTCCTGAAATAGGAGCTTCTGTTGTGGTGGAACGGGGTTTTGTTACTCTCCCAGAATGTGGATTTTTTTTTTTTTTTAACCAACCTGGAAGTTCTCTCCTTGTTCAAGAGTTTTTATAGGGCTTAATCTCTAGGCACACCTTGACACCCCCCCCCCCCCCCCCCCCCCCCCCCCCAACCACGCAGGACGAGCAACAACAATCCACTCAACA